>NC_057810.1:213508484-213808484 GCF_018294505.1 Triticum aestivum | reverse complement strand
TAAAGTATTGTGGTCATGTGTTTCTTCGCAACATGTATCCCTTCGAGCGGTTCATGGGAATACTGAAGCGCTATTGTTGAAACCGAAACCATCCAGAGGCAAGCATCCTACAAGGTTATACCACGGAGGAGGTGGTTGAGTTTTGCACCGAATACATGAAACAAAGACCTATAGGTTTGCCCCTCTCTGGACACGAGGGAAGGATGAAAGGTAAGACGGTCCTTGGTAGCATGCAAAAGGCTGCACCCAGAGAATTGGCAGAGTAAGCCCATTTGACGGTACTGCTTAATAGCCCAGTTCCCAACGCTTATGCCGAAGAACACTTGGCGGAGGTACACCAAAGCTTCTTACTAATGGTGGCTTCATTAGATGTGGAGATGAAGGAGCACACTAAGAACTATGCCGAATGGCTGAAGAATCGTTTGGCACAAGGATCCATGGATGACATTGCTACATGGTTGGCACAAAAGCCATCACCTACGGTGTTGACGTACCAAGCTTATGACATAAATGCATACACGTTCTACACTGAGGAACGTGATGAGAAGACCTCATATCAGAACATCTCTGTTCGAATAAAATGCATGACTCTAGATGAAGCTGATAAAAGGTATGCCATGGAACCATCAAAGAGATTTGGGAGCTTAACTATGTGAGAGTTAAGGTGGCATTATTCAGGTGCGCTTGGATCCCTCTTGGTCATGTAAAGGTTGATGACTACAGGAAGACCTGTGTTAATAGGACAACGATGGCATATCACACGGACCCGTTCATTCTTGTCAGTGATGCTACCCAGATTTTCTATGCGGAAGACTCCTTGCATAAGAACTGCCATGTAGTGATGCATGGGAAGAGGAGGGTACTGGGTGTCGATGATGTTGCCTATGAGGACGAGTACGATGAATTTGCTGAGTTGTCAGCCAAGGAATCACGCACCCATCTACAGAGAAGCGTAAAATCATCAGAAAACACAAGTTCATTCGAGGTTAACGTAATGATCCCAGTTCCCCCATGTACATGGGAATTAAGCCATAAGACTAGTTTTTATGCCTACCCTGCAACTTAATTCATTAAATTTAGAACTGTCGCGTGTACTGAATTTGTGAGTTATGCCCATTTTTTTGTTGATGTAAGAACCGTTAATATGTTGACCTTGATATGTTGTCAGCAGAGGCAATGAATATGAACTGTTTATTATTATTATTATTATTATTATTATTATTATTATTATTATTATTATTATTATTATTATTATTATTGTACCATAGAGGTAGCACATTCAATTGATCTCACTCCAGTATGTGTGAACAAAAGATATGCAATCTGGTTTGCGAATAGCACACGGTTCATTCATGAAAGCTGCGTGCCGACCAAACCCCGCTTATGATCTGAGTCATGCTTTCTGATTGGCCAAAACCCAAACCCCACGGATCATACGTCTGCATCGTTGGATGCTCCCAGATCGAACGACAATCCTCATCCCTTTCGACAACAAATGCAGTTCCGGTTGTAATTTTATTTTTATGCACAAAATGCACTTTAAACTTAAAATTTCTTAAATATAGCTAACGATACATGAAATGCACCAGAAAATCAAACCCGTGGTATAATGGTTATTGCATACCGTGGAAATTATTAAGAGGCCAAAAGATGAAGTCACCGGGCACTGGAGTTTGAATTGACACATCTCCTTTTGGAAACCATGATCCTTCATGTGAGATGCTCCGGTTTGGAAGGAGCGATCATCAAATCTTGTGCCAAACTTTACCAATTATTTTCCACGAGGCCGTGAGAGCACACCACGGGCACACATCGAATTTGATGATGTCCAGACTCCATCTGAATTTCATGTAATTTAAGTACCAACTAGGCCTACGCCAGTGGCGGCACCTCGCGACCGGAATGTTTGAAACTTCACCCCGCTTCTCAGACAAACGGATGAAAACTCGCAAAGCGACACGCACATGATTTCACACCTTCTTTGCTACGGCTGGCCATAATGGGGGTACCATAGTCGGTATCATGCACTCAGGAATAGCAATATGATGATGTGGCAAGGAATTAAAGAAGGGAGAGTGGGTTAGAGTAACATAGGTAGATATAGTATCATGTTAAATGCGATGCTAATTTGTGTCATGCATGGCAATAAATATGATCATCTATGATACTACTCTATTATACTATGCACTATAATTAAAGGTAGTATATCCTACACTAGTATCATATGCATGATACTATTATATGATACTTTCCACTATGAGTAGCCTAAGTAGCCTAACGAAAATATCCACATGTAGTTGTAGTAGGGTTTTGACTTTATATGCACTAAATGCAAGGTAAGTGTAAGAAATGACTTAAACATAGCAGACGAGACCTGAAATGGACCAGAAAATCAAACCAAGGGTATATCTGTGATTGTTTACCATGATTTTTTCCGAGGCAGAACGATGTAGTCACTAACGATTTGGAGTCCGAAGTGCCGCATATCCTCTTGGAAACTATGATCCTTCTTGTGAGATGCTCCGGTATGGAAGGTGCGAGCACCAAAACTTGTGCCAAACTTTACCAATTTTTTTCCATGCGATCGTGAGAGCACGCCACAGCGGCAGAATGATTTTCGTTATTTCCGGACTCTATATGCATCTCCTGTAATTAAAATACCAACAATGCCTACTAAACCGTGGTCGATGCCCCCCTGCCGCACGCGCGATCTGAGTTGTGTGTTCTGAATTGTCTGAGCCCAAACCCCACGGATCGTACGTCTTCACCCTTGGATTCTCCTTGATCGAACGACAATCCTCATCATTTTGGATAGATCATGCAGGTCCGGTTGTCACTACAAAAAAAGACACGTTCGTGACATTTTGGGCCGAACGAAATTTTTTCTGTCATGCTTATGACACTTCTATGATGATAATTGTGACAAAACCCGGTATCATCATAGATGTGGTGGGCTCCTACTTCTATGACAAAAAATCATGACAAAAAATGCGCTTTTCGTCCTGGGCAGGCCGGAGACGTAGCTGCATGACATTCTTTGGGCCGTCCATGAAAAAACCGTGGTAGAAGCGAGGGCGAGGAAAATTTGGGGGAGTTCCCGATTACGGTGGGTGGTCGAGGGCTGAGCGATGCGCTTTTCTCTCGTACACGTATGCGCGTGTGTGCAAGGCGTTGGGCTCTAACTGAACCCGAGCGATTGCACTAGCTATGTTACTAAACCCGAGCAATCGATCCCTTGCTGTTAGCTGAACCAGAGTGATTCCTTCACTACTGCTGCTAACTGAAGCCGATCAAACCCTGCTGCCTCCTTCCCTTGATGAACATTGAGCGTTGTTGGGGGGGAGCTTGGATGAACAGCTCCCGGTGGGGGTGGATGTACAGGACCCCGTGGTGTTCCTCTGGATGAACATGACCCCGATCGAGCCGGTTGGCGGTCGATGAACAGGACGACCCCATGGAGGGCTGGTTGAACAGTAGCTGGTGGAGGCTGGATGAACAGTAGCCCATGGAGGGGTGGTTGACCAGGACCCTGTGCAGAGGTCTGGTTGAACAATAGCCAGTGGAGGAGCGGTGGAGGCTGGATGAACAGGAGGTCGTGGATGAACAGTCACATGTGGAGGCTGGAGGAGGTCGATGGTGGATGAACAGTAGCTCGTGGAGGCTGGAGGTGGTCGACTGTGGAGATGAACAGTATCCCATGGAGTCCCGTTTTGTGGTATGCCACACCCCTCCCGATGAACAGGACCCCCATTTCGACCGTAGTGCTCCAACACAAGTCCGTTTCCTTTGTTTTGCACTACGCCACACCCCTCCTGATCAACATGACCCCATTTCGACTGTAAGGGGTCCAACAGAAGTTTGTTTCCTCTGTTTTGCGGTACACCAGACCCCTCACAATGAACAGGATCCCATTTCGATCGTGGCCGGTCGAACACAAGGCTGTTTCCTCCATTCTGTGGTACACCATGCCTCATTTCCATCGGCGGTTCCGTCCAAGCCAGTTGGCTCCCGAAGAATAGCACGCGTTCCGTTGCCTCCCGATGAACACGACACATTCCGTTGCCTCCCCATGAACACGACAACGACACAGTTTCTCCATTCTGACCCAGCCATGTACACGAGCCCTGGTCGTACGTATGCGCGAGTAGGCGTTCGAGACCCCACCCGTATGTACGTACGTGGCCGTATTTACTTTCTTGCACCTTGGCCGTTGTACGTACATGTACATGCTACGTGCGCGCATCTACTATGACACGTGCGTGCCTCTACATCTACCAGTATGTATGTACATGTTTGCGACTAGAATGAAAATGCTACGTATGCTTCGACCAGGTGGGTCCCGACTGTCAGGCACTTCCTTGTGTGCGAAGATGTAGATGGTGGGTCCCAATAGTCAGGGGGCAAATCATTTTTTCCCCATAATATGGACGCACTTGTGTGCGAAGATGTAGCTGGTCGGTCCCTATAGTCAGGGAGGAAATGTTTTTTTCGTGAAATACGGTCGCGCGTTCGGTGGGTCCCTGATGTCAGGTGGAGAAATCATTATTTTCCGCGTAATAAGAGGCACTTCCTTGCTACGGTCGTGGACCCAGCTGTCAGCCTCTCCACGTACAGTACTCTCCCAAATGGAAGTCGTTCATTAACCACATTGACCAGGCCACGCTGAGAGCACCAAGGCGGTGGATGACGGTGAGGCCTAGGAAGGGGACAACGCGGAGCCGGGGAAGACACGAAAGTGGATGCCCATGCGGAGAGGAGTACGAGGGTTCACTGGTTCGGCTGCGGTGTGAGGCTGTCGTCGCCTCAGAGCCTGGCCTGCAGTGGGAATAGTAGGGGGCGGTGAGGCTTCCGCGGCAGCACAGCCGGCCACGGGAGTCAGGAGCATGCGGCATGACCGGCGTGGCTTTGGGCAGCTGGAGAAAGAAGACTAGAGGTTGAAGAAGCATTACGACCATTGGATGGACATCATACGGTCACTGGAGCTAGAATCGTTCATATTAACTAACTTGACAAAGCCCTGCATCCCTATCAACTACTAGGCCCACAAGTCAGCCTCCCACTATGGTGGGTCCCAGCTAGCAGGGGGAGTATTCTTTTTTGTGCGTAATAAGGAGGCACTTCCTTGCATGCGTAGATATAGCTGGTGGGTCCGAGCTGACAGCGGGGGAACATTTCTTTTGTGAAATACAGAGCCCCTTCCTGTGGGTCCCAACTGTTAGGTGGAGGAATCGTTATTTTGCGCGTAATAAGGAGGCATTTCCTTGTGTGGGCCCCTACTGTCAGCCTCTTCCGATGGCTGTTGTTTGTTGACCATGTTGACCTCGCTGCGCTGAGAGCACAAACACAGTGGACGAGGCCGAGGCCCAGGAAGGGAATGGCCCGGATCCGCCGAAGCCACCGCAACAGATGCCCATGCTGAGGGGAGTACGGGCACTGATTGGTCCGCTGCGGGGTGAGGCTGACGTCGCCGGAAAATAACAAGATATGTGGGTGGGTAGAGGGATGGCCTGGCGGCAGCACAGCCAACCATGAGAGGAGGGAGCAGGCAGTCCTGTTGGCGCTGGTTTGGGCGGCTGGAGCAGGAAGATCAGATTGAAGAAGCACGACGGCCGTTGGATGGACATCCAACAGTCATCGCTCTGTGTTGACTAAGTTGACAAAGCCTTGCGTACGCGTCAAATTTTTTTTAGCACAGCGTCATCGTCAACCCAGTAGGACCGAAAGTTAGCCTCCAAATCTGTGGAAAACAGCATACAACCCATTAGCTATTATTTTCAATAATTTACAGCCCATTTGCTAATTCTTAAGGATATGTGAAGCCCATATTCTTTTTATTAGCATTACAGACCATATATTCTGGGCACTGCTAAAAAATTCAACAAAATTTTGCATATTTTGATGGGGTCCGAACTCTTTTAATCACGAAATTTCAAGTCACGTTAAAAATAATTTCTAAAAAATTATATCAAATAAAATTCAAAAAACAATTCTCCGCAAAAAAATGAATGAAATTTAAAATCTTAACTAGCAAGATGCCCGTTCGTTGCACGGAACATGAAGATGCATTTGTATGAGTAGTTTATCTTGTGGGAGAAAAGATGATATTTTAATGCAATTGCTAGTTGGCTTTGGTTTTTATAAGAGTAGAGAGTAGAGAACTCTGAAAAAAATGATACTTTAATGTAATTTCCGGTTGGTTTTGGTTTAAAAATTTACAGCCCATTTCTTACAACTTATAGCCCATTTTCTAGGGAAGCCCATTTCTTACTACTTACATCCCTCCTCGCCTTGAAAGATTTGCAACCCAGCAGGGCTGAGAAAAGCAAGTAAGCCTCGGTTTTGGTATTCTCCAAAAAAAGAATTGAGCTAGCCATTTTCAGAAAGAAAAAATATATCAACTAGGCTTGTCATGTGCTTAAATAAAAGCGTAAGCGTGGGCTAGACGGGCCACAGCCCCCCGCACAACACACAGTTGTGCTCCGTCTTTGAAACTAAAAAACCACTGTGCGAGCTGCTGGGTCCTGGTGTTATCCGCTCGTTGTGTAATTTTCTCCTTTATTGAGTACGTTTACAATGGCGTGGGACCTAGTTGTCAAACAATTAGGAGGAACTATTTTTTTGCTTGTAATAACGAGGCACCTGGTTGCGTAATGCAATGACCCTGGTGGGTCCCTATTGTCATCCTCTCCACGTACAATCATCTTCTGATTCCTCTTGGTTGTTGACCATGTTGACAATGCTAGATGGCGGCAGGCACAGCGAGCGAACCAAGGCGCAGAACGATGGCGAGGCCCCGGACGGGAATGAACAGCAGCCGTGGAAGATGCGGCAGTGTAGTGGCTGCTGGAGGGGAGTACGAGGGCAACAACATGCAACTCAAGTTTACAAATGGTACACAAAGCCCAAGGATTAATTGTTCATCAAATTTTTAGACAAAACCTAGATTGAACATGGCAGTAACATCTAACCCAACCACTCTTTTTTGTAGTCACAAACAAGTGGATCGGTCTGATCCATAAAATTAACATCATGTGCAAAAAAATTATTTCAGGATGACTACAACTTGTTGTAAATAGAAGCCGAACACATTTAGAAGCCCATTTCTCCACCTAAAACTTATTTTTTTGCTACTCAACGTGTCCGTCCGTGAGAAATCTTGTGGTAAAACTTAAGCCTCATGGACAATAGTAACCTCGCATTCAACAGGAAGAATGTGACAAAGCTTCTGTTTGCCTGGTTGGATGCATATCCTTCCATCGTTATTGTCGTCAAACGAATGTCATGAGAACTGAGAAAATCCTGGTGCTTATTACGCAACCGATTGGTTATATGTTTTGCTCCATGTAGTTGTGCCTAAGTAGACATGAAGCCTGAAAACAGTTAAGGTATGAAAAAAGAGTACGTCGAAAGAACGACAGCTGAACGTTTAATTCTAGTACAATATACGGGCTTTCAATGTGCATGAAATCATCACCTCTCTATATAAGTTCTCCAGATATTGAAAGCATCGCAGCAAGCCAATAATTATGTTCAGATCAAAACTAAACATTGCGATATATAAGATCTTGTCAGAATCCAGCAACATTGATAGTCTATCAATGGACGAACTCTTCATTGAGCATATAACCTAATATTAGTACCCAAAGTGTACTCCAAGATGATATAAAACTTACGCGCACAAATGAAAAATGTAGCTTATGATTACAAATGTTTAGATGATAATATACGGTTCCTGAAAAAGTGAGGAGCCAAACACCAAGTTCTTGTGATCATTAAACGGGTCACGAATTACACCCAAGGTCTCCAGTTTGGGTGCAGGGACAACATTTATTTGTGAAGGTTTATAACAATCATCAAGGAGCAACCTTTGAAGTGAAGGGGCATCTTCGATGATGAGCTACTGTCCTTCAAAACAAATTCTAATGCTTTTAAGGCGAGGTGAATTTATTTGGAGATAACTGATAGGAATTTCTATTCCCAAGACAATCAGCAAGTGCTCGAGGGAAGGGCAACTAGAGTGGATGATGCTGTGCAGTGAGGCCTCCGACAGATAAACCACCACAAGCGAAAGATTTTTTAGCAGTGGGAGTCAAAGAATTTGTACCAGATCGTCTGGTAGATGGCACCGGGCGAAGGTGGCGGTGTGGAGAGAGGAGGAAAACCGTGAGATGGACAACGGTGGTGTGGGCACGAATTCTTGGTGTGTTCGTGGTATGAAACATTCGTGGTAATGGTACAACTCAAACTGCTGGAGTTTTCCAAATTCAGGGGATGTCAGCCAAGCATTCACCATGCCGGGTATGGACAACATGTAGCGTGTCAGGATGCAGAGGCGTTGAACGAGGCCCTACTAGTGAGAGGAGACATTGTCTTTGAGGAGTTAAATTTAGGAAGGACAGATACCTGACAACAGTCGAGATTGAGGGGTGCGGTGCGCCATAGAGGGCGCCACGGAGTTGAGAGGACTTGTGTGCGGCAGCAATCCTTGGTGGGGAGAAGCGAGATGATCTCCTCAAGGATGACATCCGGGAGATCGTTGATGCGTTCCACCGGAGATTCTACCAGTTCCTCATATCCGGGTGGGGCGGGAGGGGGGGGGGGCTCGCTGCTTCTCCCTGCGCTCTCGGGTGCGGAGTCTACAAATGGCGTCGCCACTGGCGGGAGCCTCATCTTCTTGGCGCTGGGGCCAGCCAACTCCATTTTCCTTGTGGGCGTCGCGTCGAGCTCACGGGTTTGAGCAGAGTAGCTAGAGATGAGCTTAGTGGCAGTGTGAGTGGGGAAGAAGGAGGGCTGGGGATTTCTGTAGGAGTGGAATAGGAGGAGCAGGCGTTTTCTGTACGAGTGAGGAAAAAGGTGAGCGGGGGTTTTCTAGACGAGTGAGGAAGATGGGGAGCGGAGGGAATTGGGGGGGGAGACTGAAGCGGGAGAGCGAGCTATTCGTGTTTATAAGCCCTGCTGCACTAACTACTCGCTTTTTCCCAAGAATCGCTCTCTTCTTTTGTGTTGCTGCATTGGAGCTGGCGCATGGACTTGGCTGACTGGCCATGCATGCAGGATACATGTGCCCGCCGGCCACTGCATGCGCCTGGTTTGTTACTAGGCCTATTTAATAGGGTGGTTATGGAGTAAATTAAGGAGATTTATTTTCTCTGTGTGCATCTTCTTGGTCTTAGCAATTGGCTAGGCCTAATAAACCTGGACGGAGAGAGTATAAGTGGAAGCAAGGAGGAAGGAGGGTTTTTCTAGGATTGCCCCCTCTTCAAGAAATATGGGCTTCTCCTCAAAAAAACTAAAACAAATGGGCTTTAAGATGGATAGGCTTTTCTATCGGCCCAGTCGGTTGCCCTTGTTTCGTACTGGAGGGCCTTGTGATAGAGGTAGCCCGAGACACTCTCCAGCTTATTGCCCATTCGGAAGAAAAAAAGAGACGCCTCCAGCTTATGGCTACTCATCAATAACCTTTTTCAACTTGGCATCCACCAAATTAGAGGATGCGGTACTGGATGCAGACACTCACATTGAACTAAGCTTCAGAAGATACGATATGCATACTAACATTTAGAAGTAAAAAAGTTCAGCATGTTTATGCATCTCGATGATTCACCATACTATAACCAATACAAAGCTGTGAGAAGGTGTGGAAATAAAGAAATCCGGTCGATGCTTCTCTGAGCAAAGGGCCTCCCTGCACACGCATTAATTTTCTGGGCATATGTTTGTTTCTTCTCAATGTTGCGAGCACTTCGAGCATGGTGGCAACTCCATAGCTAGCTAGCTGCCTCATCTTGCAATTGATGCTGACACATTTGCAGCAAACACATGAGGCAATAGAGATGACTCAACATGAGTCCATATTGTGCAGTTCCCCTGAAACCATCTTCATTGTCCTGAATATGAAAAGATAGGAAAACAATAGGTATACTTAAACGGTGTTGCAAAACAGTAGCACATATCAATAGCTCAGCACGACAAAACACAATCATCTAGACGAATGGGATACTAACCTACCTAGGGAAGATTATTTATAATTTCATAAGTCCTTGGTTGATTTCCACCTTTGGCTGCACTGCTTGTTTGCTCCTCCACACATGACAAGATCATTCCGCACTTCAATCAGCAAGTCAACATACAAATAAGCTTATTTCATCTTGCGGTGGTCATTGTACCTAGTTACGAATGTAGGAATACCTGGAGCACCATGAGGTTAGTTGGTAGCAGGTAGATGCAGACATATAAATTTTGTGCGGTGCTACCAAAATTGAGGTTTGTATCCCTTCCCATTATGAGAATTCTTCTTGAAGTTGGTAGAATGTGACGGCTTGTTCTTTGCATCAAACTTGCCTTTCCCCTGAGATTTGTTCTTGTTGTTTTGGGGCTGGTTGGGCTGGAAGTTCTTCTCATGTACCATGTGGGCACTAGAAGCTCCCTCAGCGACCTGAGCACGTGTGTCTGTTGCTGTCGCCTTCTCTTCAAAATCAAGAGTGCTAATGAAATCCGAAACAGAAAACTCAAGTCTCTTGTTTTGCACAGAAGTAGCAAAATCATTCCACGAAGGTGGAAGCTTGGCTATGATGGTCCCAGCAACAAATTTGTCCGGCAACACACACTTAAAGTACTCAAGTTCCTTAGCGAGTGACTGTATCTCATGAGTCTGCTGAACAATAGAGCGCTCATCAGTCATCTTGTAGTCACAGAATTGCTCCATGACGTACAACTCGTTGCCAGCGCCCGAGGCCCCAAACGTGGCCTCGAGCGCATCCCACATGTCTTTGCCACTGTCAAGCAACATATATGAATCCACAATGGAATTGCCAAGAACACTCAGCAGGGCGGCTTTGAATAGGGTATCCTTGTTCTCAAAAGCTTCCTGGTGTGTAGGATTAAAACGGCTTACCCTTAGTGGCGTCATAGAAGTACATGACCTGAAACCAATATATTTCTCTTGCGCGCCACCTTTTATATTGCACTCCTTTAAAAGTAGGCGGCTTCAAAAGCGAAGCAAAACCACTCAGAGTAAATTTCCTATAATCAGGTTTTTGGATTGGATTGTTGAATATATGAGCAATTTACTATGAGATTTAATCCAAATCAACAGTAAATAGATCATGACGACAATTGCAAAGATCAAAGTAATGATGCAGACTAAACCAGGAGGACAGAATCACATACTGTACAGCGGGAGCAGAACCGCTGTGGTTGATGTTGTCATTCATGTCGTTGATGAAGAGGTTACCGACGTCGGGTAAGAAGGCTGTCGTTGAGGAAGTCGTCGCTGGCAGCAGTCACAGGAGTGTGCTCCCCAAAAACCTGATCGCCCCTCTCCCGTACAGGATCACGAAATGCGGGGTTTGGAGGACTGCTGTCCCTTCCCGCGGTGCACGCCGAAAGGAGGGATGTAGAAGAATTGTGTGGCGGCGCTAAGATCTGGAACGGTGCGAAACCATATGATACAGCGGCGGCTAGGGTAGAGCCTGTTAGGTCTGTCGTCCGAGTAAGACCAAGTATAATAATAGGCCTTTGGCCCAAACCCCACGTCCAAATCAATAATAGCGCCACCAACGTTTGTCTCAAAAAAGGCAGAGTAATTAAGGCGTCCATTAATTATTAATTAATGACATAATAAATTTTCTGACCAACAAAAATATAGACCACGTGGATAGCTTTTGTCCTTGGACAGGCTCATTCCCATAGAGCTCATGTGTAGGTTTCCTATTATCATGCTGATGCAAATGCTAGACTAGATCACATTATAAAGTCGTGCAACTCACACCCACCTAGCAGTATGCACTACAAAAAAAAGACACATCCGTGACATTTTGGGTCGAACGAAAAAAAATTCTGTCATACATATGACACTTGTATGACGATAATTGTGACAAAACCCGGTATCATCATAGATGTGGTGGGCTCCTACTTCTATGACAAAAAATCATGACAGAAAATGGGCTTTTCGTCCTGGGTGGCCGGAGACACAGCTGCATGACATTCTTTGGGTCGTCCATGACGGAAAAACTGTGGTAGAAGCGAGGGGGAGGAAAATTTAGGGGAGTTGCCGGTTACGGTGGGAGGTCGGGGGCGGAGCGATGCGCGTTTCTCTCATACGTACGCGCGTGTGTGCAAGGCGTTGGCTCTAACTGAAGCCGAGCGAGGCGTCGGGCTCTAACTGAACCCGAGCGATTGCACTGCGGGCTACGCGTTACTGAACCCGAGCGATCGATCGATGGCTGTTAACTGAACCCGATGGAGCGATTCCTTGGCTACTGCTGCTAACTGAAGCCGATCGATGCTGCCTCTAGGATGAACAGGAGCATTGCGGGGGGGGGGGGGTTGGATGAACAGTGAGCGGTGGCATTGCCTCTGGACGAACAGGAACCCGTGGTGTGGAGGGCTGGATGAGCAGTAGGCAGTGGAGGGGTGGCCGTGGAGGGGTGGTGAACAGGACCCCGTGGTGTGGAGGGCTGGATGAACAGTAGATGGTGGAGGGGTGCCCGTGGAGGGGTGGTTGAACAGTAGCCTGTGGAGTAACGCGCGGTGGAGGCTGGATGAACAGGAGCCCGTGGAGGCTGGAGGAGGTCGACGGTAGCCGATGGAGGCTGGAGGAGGTCGACGGTGGAGATGAAAAGTATCCCGTGGAGTCCCATTTTGCGGTACGCCACACCCCTCCCCCCCCCCCCGTTTCGACCGTAGCGCTCCAACACAAGTCTGTTTCATCCGTTTTGCGGTACGCCACACCCCTCCCGATCAACAGGACCCCCATTTAGACCGTAGGAGGTCCTTTTCCTCCGTTTTGCGGTACGCCACACCCCTCCCGATCAACAGGACCCCCGTTTCGATCGTAGGAGGTCCATTTCGTCCATTCTGCGGTACACCAGTCCTCGTTTCCATCGCCTGTTCCGTCCAAGCCGGTTGTGTAACGCCCCAGATTCAATGCGCCAGGTGTCTTCCAGTTATTCCCCGTCGTTGCCATGTCATTTGCTTGCGTGTTGCATTTTATCATGTCATCATGTGCATCTCTTTTGGCATACATGTTCGTCTCATGCATCCGAGCATTTTCCCCGTTGTCCACTTTGCAATCCGGCACTCCTATGTCATCCGTCGTCCCCTTCTTGTCTCTTTTCGTGAGCGGGTATTAAGCGTTCTCGGAATGGACCGTGATTTGCCAAGCAGCCTTGGTACACCACCGGTAGACCGTCTGTCAAGTTTCGTGCCATTTGGAGGTCGTTTGATGCTCCAACGGTTAACCGGGTAAACGCAAAGCCCTCTTTATGTTGCAGCCCAACACCCTTCCAAAGTGGCCCAATAATCCATCCAAACTCCCTCCATGCCCTCGGCCGTTCGATCACGATCGTGTGGGCGAAAACCGCACCTCATTTGGACACTCCTAGCTCCCTCTACCTATATATAAGCCTTCCCCCGTCAAAATCTCGGATGAAATATACCCATAACCCTAGCCCATCTCCTCCCATCGCGCCGGACACGTCCGCCGCCACCGGACGAAATTGCCGCCACCCCGCAGCCACTGGCATCGCGCCACGTGGCCTCCTTGCCGTCCCCGCTGCGCCAGGCCCGCCGGGCCTGGATCGGGCCCGCGGGGCCCATCCCACCGCCGCCACGACCCGCGGGCGCTGCCTCGCGTGCGCCGCCCCGCGCCCACCATCGGCGAGCGCCCCGCGCCTGCCGCCGCCCCCTCGCTGGCGCTCGCCCCGCGCCCCGCGCCGCCTCTCCGCTCCTGCCCCGCCGCCGTCGCATCGCCGGCCCGCCCCCGAGCCGACCGGGCCGCGCCCCCCGTCGCCCGAGCCCGCCGGCCGTCCTCTCCGCCGCCGGTCCGCGCCGCCGCGCCTCCCCGCCACCTCGCCGGCGCGCCCTTCGCCGCCCTCCGCCGGCCAGCCGCGGCCACCGGCGCCGCCCCCGGCCTCCTCCGCTCCTCTCCGACCCCTCCGACCGCCGTCCTCTCCCTCTCCGGCGTGTTCTCCGGCGAGATGTCGGCGAACCCCGGGATCCGCGCCGCAAACCCTAGATCTGAGCAGGTTGAATTTCCCCCCGCTGTTTTCCTCTTAAGTCCCGAAATTCTTACATTATGTGGCTCTGTTCATCACATCATATCTCCTTGCACACTGCTCCGTTTTGCATGCATGATATACCGAAATGTTCATGAGGATGTGCTATTCATTTCATTCCATTGTGTCATGCTTGTTTGAATCCCTTGATGCCCTAATTATCGTTGCAAGAGTGCCATATGATGTTAACCTGCTGGAACTGTTATAACTTGTTGTTTTGTCTTTTTCGTTGCATTTTGTGTGTGCATCCTATGAGCATGAGCTCTACATGTGTTTTGAGCGACATCATGCCATCTTCACAGAGGTGCAATCCATGTATTTTTGTGAGTCTTGTACTGAGTGCATCGAGCTCATGAAGTAGTGTACTTGCTGTTACTGTTTTGCTAGGCTGAATCTGTTATTTCGTGATGCTATGTAAACCTGCTGCTACAAGTCTTTCTATGCAAAATCTGGAGCTGTTCACTAAGGATGATTTGTTATACATATCATGCCCTATCCGTTCATGCCCCTGGTTGCATTTATAGCCTGCTTTAGCTTGTAGTTATCTTGCTCCAAACTTGCTAAATAATGTTTCTGTCAGCCTGTTAACATTAAGTTCAATGTTGCCATGATTGTTGTTAGTGATCCAAGCATGCTATGAACTTGATCTTGCCATGTTTAGCTTCATGAACATGTCTTCTTACTATTTGTTGCCTTTTCATGCCATGTGTTGCTATGTAGTGAGTGGTACAAGCTCACCAACATGCCTACTTATTGTTTTTCCTGCCATGTATGAATCTGTCATATCTCTTGCTATGTTTACATGGGTGCCATCATATTTTCTGTGCCCTTTTGGCTCATGGTCAGAAAAGGACTTTTGTTCTATGCTATGAGTAGATTCATGCCATGCCTTTGTTTGCCATGAGAAGTTCATGTAACATGTCGTTTGATAGCTCTAAACATTGCAACCTGAAGTTATTTCTGCTAAGTCTGAAACTGTTATAATTTGCAATCTTGCCATCTCCTTTTGAGCATGTTATAGTAGTTTCTGGAGATAGCTCAGTGTTCATGTTTTGTCGTGCTTTACCTGTACTTCATGACTATGCCGTTTTTTATTATGTTGAATTGCTGTAGCATGTTGTTTTGATGCTTGCTAGATGCCTAGTTGCTGTTTTGGACAGCTTGTCCTTTAAACTTGTATAGGGTGTATGTGTTTAACTGTTGCTCCGTTTTGAGTGTGCTCTATATGAAACTTGCTTAGATTTGCATGTAGTTTCATATTATCATGTTGCATCCTTGTTTTGAGGTGTTTTCTTGATGTTTGGATGCATTTAGCATCAATGCCATGTTTAACTTGTTTTGCTCATATCTTTTAGGCCGTAGCTCCGAATTAAATGAACTTTATATGTAACTTGACTAGAATTTCGTGTAGATCCTCTTGGTGCTCTTTAACTTGCTGTTTAATAACTTCAACTTAATGTTAGTTCAGATCTGGACCAACTTTGAAACTTGCATATGAGGACTTACCGGAATTGTTATATGTTGTTTCCGGCCTCATTTAACTTGCTTTGATGTGTTGCTCTTGTTTGTATCATCTCTTGCCATGAGTAGCTTCATGTAGTCATGTCTTGCATCATGTTTGGTCGAGCATCATGTCTTGTTCATGTGTGGTTTGTTTACCTTGTTGTGTGCTTCTTCTCGATAGTTCCTGTTTCGCTGCGATCGTGAGGATTCGTTCGTCTACGCTTGGTTCGGCTTCATCCGTTCGTCTTCTTCATGGACTCGTTCTTCTTCCTTGCAGGATTTCAGGCAAGATGACCGCTACCCTAGATCTCACTACTATCATTGCTATGCTAGTTGCTTCGTTCTATTGCTATGCTGCGCTACCTATCACATGTTCTTCAAGCCTCCCAATTTGCCATGTCAGCCTCTAACCTTTTCATCTTTCCTAGCAAACCGTTGTTTGGCTATGTTACCGCTTTTGCTCAACCCCTCTTATAGCGTTGTTAGTTGCAGGTGAAGATGAAGATTGCTCCATGGTGGACAGGATTATGTTGGGATATCACAATATCTCTTATATTATTAATGTATCTATATACTTGGTAAAGGGTGGAAGACTCGGCCTTATGCCTGGTGTTTTGTTCCACTCTTGCCGCCCTAGTTTCCGTCATACCGGTGTTATGTTTCCGGATTTTGCGTTCCTTACACGGTTGGGTGATTTATGGGACCCCCTTGATAGTTCGCTTTGAATAAAACTCCTCCAGCAAGGCCCAACCTTGGTTTTACCATTTGCCTCACCTAGCCCTTTTTCCCTTGGGTTTTCGGAGCCCGAGGATCATCTTTATTTCCCCCCCCACCCCCCGCGGGCCAATGCTCGTCGTGAGTGTTGGTCCAACCTGTCAGCCGCCGGTGGCCACCAGGGGCAACTCTGGGATGGCCTACCGGAAGTTTGGACAATCCGGTGTGCCCTGAGAACGAGGTATGTGCAGCTCCTATCAGGATTTGTCGGCACATTCGGGCGGCTTTGCTGGTCTTGTTTTACCATTGTCGAAATGTCTTGTAAACCGGGATTCTGAGACTGATCGGGTCTTCCTGGGAGAAGTAATATCCTTCGTTGATCGCGAGAGCTTATCATGGGCTAAGTTGGGACACCCCTGCAGGGTATAAACTTTCGAAAGCCGTGCCCGCGGTTATGTGGCAGATGGGAATTTTTAATGTTCGGTTGTAGATAACTTGACACGAGATTCGAATTAAAACACATCAACTGCGTGTTTAGCCGTGATGGTCTCTTCTCGGCGGAGTCCGGGAAGTGAACACGGTTTCTGTGTTATGTTTGACGTAAGTAGGAGGTCAGGATCACTTCTTGATCATTACTAGTTGATGATCGTTCCTTTGCTCCTCTTCTCGCTCTCATTTGCGTATGTTAGCCACCATGTCATGCTTAGCCACTGCTGCAACCTCACCACTTGACCCCTTCCTTTCCCATTAAGCTTTACTAGTCTTGATACCCATGGTAATGGGATTGCTGAGTCCTCGTGGCTCACAGATTACTACAACAACAGTTGCAGGTACACGTTATGTGATAATCTTGACGCGAGAGCGATGATTGCTTGTCTTGGAGTTCTTCTTCTGCTTCTTCTTCGATCAGGGGATAGGTTCCAGGCCGGCAGCCTGGGCTAGCAGGCTGGATGTCGTTTGAGTTTCTGTTTGTGTTTCATCCGTAGTCGGATGTTGCTCTTATGTAGATGATGTTGTATTCGTGTGGCATTGTATGCCTTTTGTATGTATCCCCATCTATTATGTAATGTTGATGTAATGATATCCACCTTGCAAAAGCGTTTCAATATGCGGGTCTATCCTTGGTGGGACCTTCGAGTTCCTTTTGGATAGGGTCGCATATTGGGCGTGACAGGTTGGCTCCCACGCGTTCCGTTGCCTCCCGATGAACACGACACATTCCGTTGCATCCCCATGAACACGACGCATTCCGTTGCCTCCCGATGAACACGACGCATTCCGTTGCCTCCCCATGAACATGACAACGAAGTTGTTTCTCCGTTCCGACCCAACCATGTACGTATGCGCGAGTAGGCGTTCGAGACCCTGCCCGTATGTACGTACGTGGCCGTATTTTCTTTCTTGCACCCTCGCCGCTGTACGTACGTGTACATGCTACGTGCGCGCCTCTACTACGACACGTGCGCGCCTCTACTACGACACATGCGCGCCTCTACTACGACACGTGCGCGCCTCTACATCAACCTGTATGTACGTACACGTTTGCGACCAGAATGACAACGGTACGTACGCTTCGACCAGGTGGGTCCCGACTGTCAGGCACTTCCTTACCTGCGAAGATGTAGTTGGTGGGTCCCAGTAGTCAGGGGGCGAATCGTTTTTTTTGCCCGGACGCACTTCCTTGCGTGCGAAGATGTAGCTGGTAGGTCCCAACAGTCAGGGGGGCGAATTGTTTTGTTTTTTTGCCCGGACACACTTCCTTGCGTGCGAAGGTGTAGCTGGTGGGTCCCAGCAGTCAGGGGGATATGTTTTTTCGCGAAATATGGTGGCCCGTCCGGTGGGTCCCCGCAGTCAGGTGGAGGAATAATTATTTTGCATGTAATAAGGAAGCACTTCCTTGCTGCGGCCGGGGACCCATCTGTCAGCCTCTCCACGTACAGTCCACGTCCGATGGAAACCGTTCCTTGACCACGTTGACCACGCCGCACCGAGAGTACCAGGGCGGTGGACGATGGCGAGGCCTAGGAAGGGGATGACGCGGAGCCAGGGAAGACGCGGCAGTGGATGCCCACGCGTAGAGGAGTACGAGGGTTCACTGGTTCGCTGCGGTGCGAGGTTGCCGTCGCCGCAGAATAACAGGGGGTGTGGGTGAGTAGAGGGATGGCCTGGCCAGCGGTGGGAGTAGTAGGGGGTGGTGAGGCCTCCTCCGCATCGCAGCCGGCCACGGGAGGCAGGAGCACGAGGCACGACCGGTGCTGGTTTGGGCGGCTGGACCAAGAAGACCAGAGGTTGAAGAAGCACTACGGTCGTTGGATGGACATCATACGGTCACTGGAGCTAGAATCGTGCATATTGACTAAGTTGACAAAGCCCTCCGTCCCTGTCAACTTAGTAGGCCCACAAGTCAACCTTCCACTATACTGGGTCCCAGCTAACAGGGGGAGTATTCATTTTATTGTGCGTAATAAGGAGGCACTTCCTTGCGTGTGAAGATATAGCTGGTGGGTCCGAGCTGTCAGCGGCGGTAACGCTTTTTTCGTGAAATACTGAGTCCCTTTCGGTGGGTCCCGATGTCAGGTGGAGGAATCATTATTTTGCGCGTAATAAGGAGGCATTTCCTTGCGTGCGGCCGTGGACCCAACTGTCGACCGCTCCACGTACAGTCCACTTCAGATGCATGTCGGTCGTTGACCATGTTGACCAGGCCGCGCCGAGAGCACCTGGGCGGTGGACGATGGTGAGGCCTAGGAAGGGAACGACGCGGAGGCAGGGAAGACTCCGCAGGTGTTTCCCACGCGGAGGGGAGTACGACTGAACGAGGGTTTACTGGCACGTCTACCGTCGCCGGAGAATAATAGCCGGTGTGGGTGAGTAGAGGGATGGCTAGGCCAGTGATGGGACTACGGTGGGGCGGTGAGGCCTGCGCGGCACCACAGCCGGCCGCGGGGAGGAGGGAGCAAGTAGTCCCGCCGGCGCTTGTTTGAGCGGCTAGAGCAGGAAGAGCAGAGATTGAAGAAGCACGACGGCCGTTGGATGGCCATACAACAGTCACTGCTTGTGCGTCAACCTTTTTTTAGGAAAGCCTCAAATCTGTGGAAAACAGCATACATCCCATCTGCCATTATTTCTAATAATTTACAGCCCATTTGCTAATTCTTAAGGTTTTGTTTGGAACCCATATTCTTTTTGTTAGCATTACAACCCATATTGTGGCCACGGTTAAAAAATTATACGAAATTTTGCATATTTCGGTGCGGTCCGAACTGTTTTTAATCCCGAAATTTCGACTCACATTCAAACTGATTTTAAAAATAAATGTATATTAATATAAAATCGAACAAATTCTCCACGCATAAAAATTAATGTAATTTAAAATCTCGAAATGAAAAAAGATATTTGAAACTAATTGCCGGTTTGATGTGTTTTAAAAATGTATAGCCCATTTTTCATTACTGATAGGCCATTTTCTCGGCCAGCCGAATGAAGCTCTCCTCGTCTTGAAAGATTTGCAGCCCAACAGGCCTGACAAAGCGACTTACTTGGCAAATCACAAAAAAACTGGGCTCTAGCCTTGGACCCGGCTGTCAGCCTCTCCACGTATAGTACTCTTCCGATGGAACTCGGTCGTTGACCACATTGACCATGCTGCGCCGAGAGCACCAAGGCGGTGGACAACGGCGAGGCCTAGGAAGGGGATGACGAGGAGCCGGGGAAGACGCGGCAGTGGATACCCACGCGGAGAGGAGTACGAGGGTTCACTGGTTCGGCTGCGGCATGAGGCTGCTGTCGCCACAGAATAACAGGGGGTGTGGGTGAGTAGAGGGATACCTTGGGCCAGCGGTGGGAGTAGTAGGGGCGGTGAGGCCTCCGCAGCATTACAGCCGGCCACGAGAGGCAGGAGCACACGACACGACCGGCGCTCCTTTCGGCGGCTGGAGCAAGAAGACCAGAGGTTGAAGAAGCACTATGGCCGTTGGATGGACATCGTATGGTCACTGGAGCTAGAATCGTTCATATTGACTAAGTTGACAAAGCCCTCCGTCCTCGTCAACTTAGTAGGGCCACAAGTCAGCCACCCACTATGGTGGGTCCCAGCTAGCAGGGGGTATTCATTTTTTGGTGCGTAATAAGGAGGCACTTCCTTGCGTGCGAAGATATAGCTGGTGGGTCCGACCTGTCAGCGGGGGGACGTTTTTTTCGCGAAATACAGAAGCCCTTCCCACGTACAATGCGTAATAAGGAGGAACTTTCCTTGCGTGCGACCATGGACCTCGTGGGTCCCAGCCGTCAGGCTCTCCATGTACAGTCCTCTTTCGATGACTCTTGTATGTTGACCACGCCGCGCCGAGCGCACCGAGGCGATGGACGATGGCAAGGCCCCAGACTGGAACGACTCGAAGATGGGGAAGACGCGGCAGTGGAGTCACAGACGGAGAGGAGTGGGAAACTTGACTGGTTCGGGTGCGGGGTGGGCCTACACTCGGCAGAGAATAATAGGAGGTGCGGAGTGGAGGGATGGCCTGGCCGTCGGCGGGGTAGCGTTTCGCTGAGGAGCGCGAAACAACGCCGCTGAACGCCGAAGGCTGGAGCAGGCGGTTCTGGCAGCACTGGGGGAAGAAGATGAGAGATTGAAGAAGAATGCTAGCCGTTGGATGTAAATCCAATGCCTTCTTAGGCTTCGACCTACTGGCCCACATGTCAGCCAGTCCATTTGTTTTTAGTCCATTTGGTGGGCTGGGTGAAACAATGATGTAGCATCTATGCAGCCCGTTTAAATCCCATTTGGATTTTTCTCGAAATCCGCGGACTTGCTGGGCTGGGTGAAAATATCATGTTGGGCTAGACGGAGAAATGTTATAAAAACATAAACACATGATTGCACGTCAGTAAAATCTTTGCAACCTTATGTACGCAATCACTAGGAGTTAACTTGGCAAGTTATATATAAACAATTGTTATTATTATTTTGTAAGAACTTTCAACTTACGAAATAAAATGTCATTTTAATTTGATAAGTTAATAGTACGTGGGGTATTATTATTTTTTAGGCTAGACGTGGGACAGTTGAGTTGGTTCTAGGGGAAAGTACTGGGAGAAAACTCAGTTTACATCGAAAAAGAAAGTGGGAGAAAATTCAGAGACCTGCTGGGTCCACCTGAGGAGAGGAATATGTTGGGAGGAAGGAGATTCAAAGCACGGCAGCCGAGTGAACTAGTTTTTTTACGGACAAGTGAACTAGTTTACATACATTAGCAAATAGCCACTAAAAAAGCAATCAGGTTAATGGGTTCTTAAAAGAAATATTTCGGACAAAACAGATAATTACGACACATAGGCTAATGCATGAAACACTCAGATGATAAAGGTGCTTATAAACAGATAAAGTACAACATCTAGACCTTCCTGGCACGCTTGATCATGACGCTGCGGCTGTCCGTGTACTCGTCGGTTACGGGAAGCAGACACGCCCTCATGTCCAAGATCTGCCTGTACATGTCGTAGCATGCGTATGCGTCCTTGGCCGCGTAGGTTATGTAGGCTAGATTCAGAGGTACCTCCCACGTGTTCAGGTCGTCTTCTTTCATGTTGGCGTATCAGGGGTCGATGATGGTCTCAGCGAGGTCAACCACGGAGTCCTTCTCCTGCCCGTTGCTGATGATCTTGTATTGCTTCTGGATGTCGACAAGCTTGTTGCACCAGATGGCCGAATCGTCGCGTTCTTCCTTCTCTCCACCATAGCGAAGGTGCAGTCGGCGCTGCCGATGAAACGGGCGAATGCTCCAGAACCTGGTGCAGCCATAGGACTGAGGCGAGGCAGAGCTTCACCGAGTCCGTATCGTTGGTGTACATCACATTCAACTTGGTGCAGCCATAGGACTGAACGGCGAACTAACTCCTTGCTGAAGTCCATATCCAGCAGGCTCACCCCTCGGATCGCCATTGGAGTCTTTTCGAGTGAACGAGTGTGTAGGCGGCGGCAGCAGTTCGTTTTTCAGCTCTTGGGGAACTGGATTCAACAGTAAGCTGAGTGTGTACAGGCGACAATAGTTACTACCCCTCCCTCGTCCGCTGCACGCCCGGCAGAAGATGCACCCTCGGCGCATTCAAACGCCTCCATTAAGAAACCTACTCCGGCCACACGTCGGTTCACGAGCGGGTCTGTATTGGTACTGTAATAACAGGAGTTAGTGGTCACTTTACTTAAATTTAATTAGCTTTAATAGAAATTTATACTTAAAACAAGCAATGCATTGGCTCGTTCTATCAGTGCCACGGGATCAACATGCACAACAATTAGAATTATTATTCTCAGGACGCACACGATCAGCACATTTGTCGCACTTTCACAAAGATAATACTACCAAGTTTGAATTGTTTGTTATGGTTGCTGTCCTCTGCATCATCATGCCGTGTTTCCCAGCTTGCAAGATTCAGAACCAACAAATAAGATCCAAATAATAAGTACAACAAAGATGCCTACACATCTCATTGATTCCCAGCTTGCAAGATTCAGAACCAACAAATAAGATCCAAATAATAAGTACAACAAAGATGCCTACACGTCTCATTGATTCCCAGCTTGCAAGATTCAGAACCAACAAATAAGATTCAAATAATAAGTACAACAAAGATGCCTACACATCTCACTGATTCCCAGCTTGCAAGATTCAGAACCAACCCATTAGAGCCTTTTGATAAAGTGAATATCGGGATTAAATCCATCTTGGCTAGCCATGTCATACAATCGAAGAACTTGGCGAATGCTCTTGACCGTCACAACATCTGTAGTAGAGTATTCCTGTTTGCACAGCATGTTTGCATAGCACAAACAAGGAGACAGGAGAGCATGATTTCGCTTTAGTTGAACCATTTTGTGCAGTTCCACCAAAATTGAGAGATGTTGCTCTTGACCGTCACAACATCTGTAGTAGAGTATTCCTGTTTGCACAGCATGTTTGCATAGCACAAACAAGGAGACAGGAGAGCATGGTTTCACTTTAGTTTAACCATTTTGTGCAGTTCCACCAAAATTGAGAGATGTTGCCCACGTGACATTTTAGTTGAACTGCACAAGACACTCATTCCAAAAAAAGTGTTTTGTGCAGTTCACCAAAAGGTCACAATAGCAACAAGGTGAAATGGATATCCCTATCTGCACAAAATGATAGAAAGTAAACAGTTGCTGGTCAATAAGAATATACGAAACATATACAAAATGAAAAGAAGCATCTTAATTATGTTCATGGCAATCACGCAAGGACAGTAGAAATTTTAAAACGTCAGCAATGCTTCATGTTACCAGAAGCATTAAGATCAACAATGAGATTCCTCAGATATGGGATTACTTTAATGGTGGCATTGCTTGTTTACCACACACAGTAAATCAACAGCGGCTAAAGAGTTGGTTTCAGGCATGGGACCGTGGGGACACCAGGACACTCAGCAGCGTAAAGGAGCAACTTACTTATCATACTGGGGAAAACAGCAGGAGTGCCATTTGTAACACAGTTTAATTGCATCTTATCACTGGAGGCATTAGATTAACAATAACACTGGTTAGACATGTCCCTAAGGTAACAGTGTGATCGCTTAATTTTACATGCGCCCTTACAGCAAAAGGTTGGTTTACCCGCAAAAAAACAGCAAAAGGTTGGTATAAGGACATGCGATAGTGGACGCATCAGCACAATGTACCTACAAGGAGGCATAAAGTGGTGATGCCGAGCTTGTTCACGCTATGTGAGGGCAGCAAACCTAATCCTGGAGACCTTTTACTATGTGAGGGCAGCAAATCTAATCCTGGAGGCCTTTTACTATGTGAGGGCAGCAAATCTAATCCTGAGACCTTTTACTATGTGAGGGCAGCAAATCTAATCCTGAGACCTTTTACTATGTGAGGGCAGCAAATCTAATCCTGAGACCTTTTACTATGTGAGGGCAGCAAATCTAATCCTGGAGACCTTTTACTATGTGATGGCAGCAAATCTAATCCTGGACATACTCTGTTGACTTGTCCACCAGCCGCCACTTTCTATCCTTTTTCAACCAATAATAGATCTGTTCCTTATCCAGTTTGTACTGCGTTTTCCCATTATTTCCCTTTTCAACCAAGAGACCGGTTGGGTATCCGGTCTCTACTACTTTCACCATATTATTTCCTCTTTGAATCAAGTCCTAGATTCATGCTACAACTTTCCCCCCTTTCTTCGTTGTTTGAACAAAGCCCTAGATTCGAATGCATGAAGTAGCTTTACCTCTAATAATACTAAAAATTTAGGTGGCTTTGGAAGAGCTGATGGGAGTAGAAAAAGATGCACATGCAGACACGTGGGGAGCTGGGGCAGTAGAGCAAGGCCGCTTTCGAAGAACTTATACCTGAGGGTCGCCGGGATGTCGGCGGCGGCAGGTCGGATCTGCGGACAATACGGCAGGGAGGAAGAAGGGTCGGAGGACCTCCCGAGCCGGCGCTGTGTCGGAGAGAACGGCACGGGCAGAGGATCGGGCCCCTCCGGCAGCTGTGGGTTTCCTCCCTCGGCGGCGATGACCGCGTGAACGATGCACCTTTTAGTCCTCTACACACACCGGCCGAAGGGATCCGGCCGGATCTGTGACCAGCGGTGAGCAGAGAGAAAATGTCGCTACGCTGTCTTGTTTATATCTGGAGAGGATGAGAGAATGAAGAGAGCAACCCTAGTAAAGCAAGCGCTCAGGCCCCTGCGTCCATATATAGTGGAGTGATTATCTTTTTTCTCTCCACAACAAGCATTTCAATTTGTGTACGTGGCATTAAAGAAAAGAAACTCTCTATTTAAGGTGACTACTCTACGACTCCTACTTACTACTACAGTACTACCTCTATCCTGGTTTATAGGTCCCTTTTATAGTTTGTGCCAAATTTTGACTAAATATTTAACTTACAAAATGTTAATGCATGTCAAGAAAAATTATCTCATTAGATTCGTATTTGAACATAGTTTTGAAAAATATAATGTTTGGTGACATGCATGAACATTTTCTTAATTTAATCTATGGTCAAAATTTGGCACGAAATACAATGGGGACCAATAAACCCGGACAGAGGTAGTATTGTTCACTTGTGCTCCCCACCCCTCCATTCATTGAACAACCCCATGGGTAAATAAACATACAGTAAGTACTGTATTTATATAGAACGAACAAGCTCGAACTATTTTCGCGTAGTTAAAAGTCGAGGGCGGGGCTTTTCCCAGGAAGTACGCGTGGCGGTTTTCGGGTAGGCGGTTTGACAGAGAGGTGAGGAGGGTGAGCGAGTGGGGCTGTGCGATTTGACGGCGCGTTACTGCTGGAAAGACTTGTGATATGACCACTCACTATAGTCATGAATTACCGGCGCTACGACCGGGGTGATGCCCCCCTTCCGTTCCGCGCTCTAATCTGGTGCATGACACGTCGACCCGGATGCTGGCTCTCCCACATGTCAGACTCGGAGTAGTAAGAAGGAGCAAAGAATGATGCGGTATATACTAGTACTATAATAGTACTACTCAGGTCGGAGGAGTGCGAACCAAGGCAGCCCAGTGAACCAGCCATGCGAACCACGATAGCCCAGTGAACCAGCAGTAGAAAACAATAATGTGGTGATATGGCCATAAAAAACAATGTGCTACGGTCCACACTGTAGCATGTACCGTAACACTCCTCTTTGTTTGGATCCTTGAGTTAGAGCTAGTTTGGGTTGAAATAGCCTGAAATTATCGAAACAAGAGGGCTTAGTTTGAGCTAGTTTGCTCTAACCCAGCTAAAAAAAACTAGCCCGGTGGAGAGGTTCTAATTGGGTTAGTTATCCTGGGCCGACTAAAAGAGAACTAAAAAAATCTCACCTGCCCGCACCAGATCGCTCCCCTAAAAAATCTCACCTGCCCGCACAAGATCGCTCCCCCTCTCTCGCACGACTCCTCTCTGTTCCCCATAGGGACGCCCGCTGTCGGTGTCAAAACCAGCGGATCTCGGGTAGGGGGTCCTGAACTGTGCGTCTAGGCGGATGGTAACAGGAGACAAGGGACACGATGTTTTTACCCAGGTTCGGGCCCTCTTGATGGAGGTAAAACCCTACTCCTGCTTGATTGATATTGATGATATGGGTAGTACAAGAGTGGATCTACCACGAGATCAAGGAGGCTAAACCCTAGAAGCTAGCCTATGGTATGATTGTTGTAATGGTTGTGTTGTCCTACGGACTAAAACCCTCCGGTTTATATAGACACCGGAGAGGGCTAGGGTTACACAGAGTCGGTTACAATGGTAGGAGATCTACATATCCGTATCGCCAAGCTTGCCTTCCACGCCAAGGAAAGTCCCATCCGGACACGGGACGAAGTCTTCAATCTTGTATCTTCATAGTCTTGGAGTCGGCTGACGATCATAGTCCGGCTGTCCGGACACCCCCTAGTCCAGGACTCCCTCAATAGCCCCTGAACCAGGCTTCAATGACGATGAGTCCGGTGTGCATATTGTTCGGCATTGCAAGGCGGGTTCCTCCTCCGAATAATTCATAGAAGATTGTGAACACCAGGATAGTGTCCGGCTCAGCAAAATAATTTCCACATTCCACCGTAGAGAGAATAATATGTACACAAGTTCAATCTGCTGACGTATTTTGTGGCATGACGTCATACCACCACCAAGCTTTTACTTGAATCGTTTTTTATTATACCACCTCAGCGCGTTTAGCAAAGCGGTTTCCTTGGCACGTCTTGTCGAAGCAGAGATCGTGTTCCCCTTATTCCGGGATTCCCATCAACACGGACGTGGGTAACCCAACCGTGCCCGTCACCACGCCCCCTCTATCGGAGGCGAGTCCCGAACAGTCACGGGGACGGCTCTTGGTATTCTCCCTCTTTATAATGGGACCAAGGCTTGTTTCTTTTCTTCAATCCTCAATCGAATCTACTCCTTGCCCCGAGTTCCAACACCCAGAGCCCCAGATTCGAGCGCTTTGGACCTTCAACAATGTCCGGCTCCAACCTACAGGGCCAGTGGATGCCCTCCTCTGTTACGGAAGAAGACGTGCTAAAGTTGTGAGAGGCCAAGTACCTGTCTTACGAGATTTCACACAGGTTGCCCGCCGAAGGGCAAGTCATCCCCACCCCTGAGCCCGGCGAGTATGTCGTGTTTGTATCCCACCTCCGTTGGGGTTTACGCTTCCCGATGGATCCTTTTGTGAGAGGGCTCATGTTTTACTATGGGTTGGAATTCCACGACTTGCCCCCGGAGTCCATCCTCCATATTTCTGCATTTATTGTCGTCTGCGAAGCCTTCCTCCGCGTCACCCCTCACTTCGGCTTGTGGCTCAAGACCTTCGACGTGAAGCCGAAGATGGTCGAGGGGCGTCAAGTAGAGTGCGGCGGGGCGGTTGTGAGCAGAAGGGCCGGCGCTCCATGGCCCGAGGGCTCTTTCCAGGAGGAGCTCGGCGTGTGGTAGGAGGAGTGGTTCTACATAACCGGTCCCAGGGGCAGCAGGCAGAAGCCGCCGCCCATCTTCCGCTCGGGCCCTCCACAGCAGCTGATGTCATGGGTCAGCCAAGGGCTCAACTGGGGGCCGCCGAAGGACGTGCCCCTATTGCAGGGCCGGATTCGAGACCTCCAAGTGAGGGAGATCGATCTGGTCGTGGTGATGCAGGTCATGCTGATTAGGCGTCTCCTGCCCTGCAAACGCCGCCCTCTCTGGCTGTGGGAGTTTAATCCGGAGGGACCACGGGTTCTCCAACACTTCATGGGTATGACACCCGTGGAGATGTACAAATTATTCTTCGGATCACGAGAGGCGTGTCCAGAATTGACTGAGGACGCCGGCCTAAGCTGCAATCGCCCGGATACGCAAGTAAGTAGCTCCGTGTCCGGACATACCGTTTGTTTGCCTTTCTATGATTCGCCTTTTGACCAATTTCCTTCTAAACAGGAGTGGATAGCGCAAGCAAAACTGATACGGTGTCCGACCCCCCTCCCAGAGACCGCGCCGGATCCCGTACTGGTCAGGATGCTGGAGGTTGCGCCTTCAAAGGAAGGCGAAGGGGAGAACAGAGGAACTACCGCCTCAACCAAGGAGGCTTTTGAGGAAGGGGGGATCGAGAATCCCTCCTTCCAGGGGGAGAAGAGGACCGCCTCTGAAAACCCGGAGGCCAAAGCCCCGAAGCGGGGGAAGAGATCTTCACCAGAGGGTCCTGCGTCCGGAGAGGCTCCGGCCGCACAATCTCCCCTAAAGAATCAGCCCTCCAGCGAGCCGTAAGTAGAAAAAAAGGAGTTTTGTAATAAGGGACATCCCTATTTGTGCTTCTGAGGATAACTTAAGTTTTTACCTTGTAGTTCGGATCTCCCTCCTTCTCAGATGAGCTCGTCTTCGGGGGAACTCCATCCAGAGATGATGGAGAGCGAGACGCCTCCATACGCCGCACCATCGGATAGGGCGGACGAGCCTGAAGTGTCATCACGGAGGGTATCCCCGAGTCCGGCAGGGCCGAATAGTCCGGCACCGACTGGTGTGCGGCCGGGGGAGCCGAAGGATCTGCTTGAGAGGGCGTCCATCTCAGAAGGTCACCGTACACTGATGAGTACGGTGATTGAAAGAATTTCATCCGCCGAAGGCGGATTGCATGATGCCGTCAGGAGTTTGCTGGCGGGGTTTGAGGTACGTAAAAATGACATACTCTTTGACAGTTTTACACATAAAGTGCGCCCTGTATAGATAGTAGCCCCTGAGACTCGGTAGGGTGTCGAGAACGACAGTGTGCCGAGGATCAAAATCCGAGGTATTGATTTTCGCATTTCCTAAGCAGGTGGCGGATAGTTCGGTGGCTAGCCGGACTGATGGAGTTGCCGAACTAAAGTGGCAACTCGATGTTGCGGATGCGGACATCGCGCTACTTAACAGGCGACTTGACGAGTCGCAAGGTAGGTTTCTTCTCCGTGGTCACCTAGTAAGGGAGCCGAAGCCCAGCCCTTACAATATGTGTGCTTGACGCAGATGGTGCCGCTGCTGTGGAGAGCCTTCGGGCAGAACTTGCTCAAGCCAAGGAGCAAGCCAGAAGGAGTAATGCGGCTACCTTGAGGGCGGCCGAAGAGGGCTGCACACTGCCGAAGCAGGGAGGAGATGGCCGAAATGGCCATGAAGTTAAAAGATGCTACTGACCGCAATGAGGTTCTTGAAAGGGAGCGCCTAGCGGAGCGGGAAGACCTGGGGAAGGCCACCGCCGAAGCCAAGGATGCCCGTTCTGCAATGCGGGCTATAAAGGAGGAGCTGCGTCAGGCCGGAGACATTGTGGCTGGCAAGCCTTTTCTTCTGCGCCGAAGGTTTACAGATCCAAAGTATGCTCAGCTTGGCCAGCTGTGGGGTCCGGAGGATCCTTATATGGACTTAGCGGCGAGTGCAGCGGATGCCGTTGTGCACTTCCGGGGTCAGAAGGATCACAAGACGGAGGAGTTGTTTTGGTCTCAATTCCATAGTCCGGAGCGTTCACTTCCGTTGACCGATCGGTTGGCCGAGTGGGCTGAGCTGAATAGATTGTCCGGACTTGCCATGACGGATATCGTGACTCATGTCTGGCCGGATAGGCCCAAGCCGAAGAGTTATTTTGGCTTATTGTAGCAATTTCTTGGGGCGGTGCCGCATATCAAGGAGATGAAGCGGTCGGCCTGCATAGAAGGTGCACGGATGGCCCTCGCTCGTGTGAAGACACATTGGACAGAGATGGATGCCACCGCTGTTGCGACCCAGGGTTCAGACGAGAGCCGGTTACCCACTGAGCACTATTTTGGGGAAGTTCTGCATGGTGCTCGTGTAGTAGAGTCGCAATGCTCAAAAAATGTCACGTTCAAATGAACGTGTTGGTTTGTAAAACGATGTTTATGATGTAAGCGCTTTTTGTACTTGTGCGTTCAAGTATTGAAATATCTCCTGTGCGGCCGTTTATGTATACGTGTGTATAACCTGAAAGATGGCAGTCGTCGGCTTCAGCCCCCACGCACAAGGTGCGGGGGTGTTCGCAAAAAATAGCGCATTTTCACACTTAATCAGATGTCTCGGTCCTGTGAAGGAGGTGGTAGCATAGAGAACGAGGCAACCGGACTATAATGCTTTATCACTTTCACTTAGCCATAGAAGTTCGAGGGTGGGGCTACGATATAGCCCCTAGGGGCACCGCGCTCTCCGAATTCGGGGCGCGTATGTGCCTGACCGGGAAACGGTCCTTCGTCAAAGCGGAGGAATTCTAAACATTCCGGTAGTCGATCGAATGGTTGACCAGTCTCTCGATGTATCATGACAGTCAGTTTTCGGCTTTCTCTACTGAGGTGCTCGCCCGATCGAACCGAGGCACAATCGCAGGAGTTCTCCTGGTGCCGCGTTAGCCAATGATACGGAACGTAAGGCAGCAAAACACAGGAGCCGGGCAAACCCAACATTTGACCAAAGACATGATTCGGAGCAGATGCATATAAGGCCTAACTCGAGACGCCGAACACTCCCTAAGGTATTCGGTCTTTATGATGGCGGGCAGAACAATGCCCTAAGCCCCTAGTGTCCAGGTACACGCAAGGTCCTCTTACGCGGCTGATGCCAAAACGTCAGTCTCCTCTCTGGTTATAATGAGAAACCAGGGGATATATAGCAACAAGAGACAGTAAAAAAGGTTTACGCAGGGTCTTAATCTGAAAAGAATCCTTGCAACGGGTCCCTACTGCACGTCTGCGCCTGTGTCTCCGTTGTGCTGTATCCTGGACGGGTGTAACACGCTGTTCATCTGTAAAAGAGAGGAACTTAGTTTGAAAAGTAATCGTGCAAAAAATGAATTAAAAATTGAAATATGAATGAATGAATAAAGCTGAGCTTATATTAGCTCATACACGCAGCCCCTTGTAAAGGGGTGTGCGGCTAGGGCGCCCCTAGCTTATTTTATGCCGGACTCGTCTAGCCGTGTCTGGGGTCTTGAACGACCTTTTAATGAGATGATGCCGCGTGGACCGGGCATTTTAAGTGTAAGAGACGCGTAGTGTGGTATTGCATTAAAGCGGACAAAAGCTTCACGTCCCAATAGTGCTTGATGGCTAATTTTGAATGGGGCGACATGAAAGATTAGCTTTTCGCGTCGGAAGTTGTCGGGTGACCCGAACATAACTTCTAGTAGTAAGGAGCCTGTGCACTTGGCGTAAGGGCCTGGCGTTACTCCTTTGAAGCAAGTGCGGCTATATCGAATTTTAGTAAGGTCTATCCCCAACTTGCGGATTGTGTCAGGATATAGCAGGTTTAAATCGCTGCCGCCGTCCATCAGGACTTGTGCGAATTGTAGTCCGTCGATTATAAGATCCAATATCAGAGCAGTCCATCCTGCGTTTCGAATGCTTCTGGAATAGTCCAGGTGGTCGAAAGTAATTGGTTTTAACATCCAATCTCGGTGTTCCGCTGGGGTGGACCGTGTGACACGTGCTTTAGCGGGTGCCGTACTATTTTTCCGTACTATCACATGTAGTGAGTTTACTGTTTTGACTTCTTGTGGGAAAGTCTTTTGTTTTCCGGCGCTCTGCTGGTGGGGTTCGTCCTCATCCTCGCTTGGCGCGTCGAGCCCCTTGTGTTCGGCGTTGAGTCGGCCGGACTGTTTGAAGACCCAACAATCTCGGTGGGTGTGATTTGCAGGCCTTCCGGAGGTGCTGTGGATTTGACATATCCGATCCAAAATTTTGTTTAAGTTGGATAGCTCGTCACTGTTGTCCTTGAGAGGCAGTGTTTTGTTGTTCGGCCGCGAGCTTTTGAATCCGGCGTTGACCGCCGTGTTCTTTGGGCTTTTTTCTTTATTTCGGCGTTGATCCCTTTTGCGCCGTGATTTTCTATTTCCATCTCTGATCTCGGATGTACTCGGGTCGCTGGTGCTGCATCTTGCTAGCCAACAGTCTTCCCCCATGCAAAAGTGGGTCATGAGGCTTGTTAGCGCAGCCATTGTTCTCGGCTTCTCTTGGTCGAGGTGTCTGGCGAGCCATTCATCTCGGACATTATGTTTGAAAGCTGCTAAGGCTTCGGCATCCGGACAGTCGACTATTTGGTTCTTTTTGGTGAGGAACCTGTTCCAGAATTTGCGCGCTGACTCTCCGGCTGTTGAGTTATGTGACTTAAATCGTCTGCATCCGGAGGGCGGACATAAGTCCCTTGAAAATTTGCTCTAAACGCGTCCTCGAGCTCTTCCCAACTTCCAATAGTATTTTCTGGGAGGCTTTTGAGCCAATGCTGAGCTGGCCCTTTGAGCTTGAGGGGTAGATATTTTATGGCGTGGAGATCATCTCCTCTGGCCATGTGTATGTGGAGGATGTAATCCTCAATCCAGACTCCAGGGTCTGTTGTTCCGTCATATGCCTCTATGTTTACGGGTTTGAACCCCGCTGGAAATTCATGATCCAGCACCTCATTGGTGAAACATAGTGGGTGTGCGGCACCCCTGTATTTGGGTGTGCCGTTGTCTTCGAACACTCGGCGTGTTGTGTTGCTTCCTGGGGCCCACTTTTTTGGCCCATAAATGGACCTGACCGGGCCGTCTATTTTCCGAGGATCATGAGTCGGCTTATGTGCGGCGCCGCTTATCGCTTTTGGCCTGTCATCTGGTCATCTATCCGGCCAGGCGGCCTCTTTGCTTTTTGACTGTGGGGGCTCTATGGCCTCCTCGTCGAATTCTGTCAGCAGCTTGCGCTTCGGGTAGCTCTTTGTTTGGTGGCCATTGCCATATTTGTCCGCGGTCTTGAGTGCTTTAGTCCACCTCATTCTGAGTATGTCTTCCGCTGTTTTTAGCTTCCGTTTTTCCTTCTTCAGACTTCTTGCAGTGGCGGCGAGTCTTTTGTGAAGGTTCTTATGCTCCGGTGGTGTGTCCGGCGTGAGGTCGTCTGGACTGTTGTTCTCGCCGGGCATGGATTGATTATCCGTTTCATCCTGTTCGGATGGTTGCTTGGTTGCATGTTCGTCGTCCACTAGTTTGCCCTGCTCCATTGCTGGGTCATTAGGAGTGCTATTTTGGTCGATGCAGGACTTAGGGCGGCGTCTGCGTCGCCGTTTTGGTTGTTTGTCGGCGGGATTATCCTTTGCCGCGTCCCGTTGTTCCTCGTTATCGGTTCCTTTTGGGGTATCCACCATATATACATCATGGGTTGGGGTGGCCTTCCAGTGCTCGGTAAGCGCTGGTTCTTGGTAGTCTCCGGCATCGTCGTCCATACCGTTGATGTATTCGGAGTCGTAGTCTAGCATGTCGGTTAGATCGTCGACTGTGGCTACAAAGTGGGTAGTGGGTGGGCTTTGAATTTCTTCGTCGTCCGCATCCCAGCCATCCTGACCGCAGTCCGGCTAGGGCTTTCCTCATAACGAGAGATGCTTCAGCGAATTTAGGATGTTGCCAAAGGGTGAGTGCTCAAACATGTCCGCGGCGGTGAACTCCATGATCGGCGCCCAATAGGATTCGACTGGCAGGGGCGCAGGAGGTTCGGAGTCCGGCGCCTCGGAGTCACGAGCTTTATAAGGGACAAGGCCGGTATTCGGCTCCATCACCGTAGAAGTTGCAGCTCCCGAGGCGGTGTCCAGCCACCTGTCCTCGATCTGCTCGGTCTGCTCCGAACTATGGGTCAGAGCGGACTCGTGTGCGGCCTCCAGGGCACTATCCGGCGGCAGAGCTAAATCATGCCCATCGTGACAGCGCGGCATGCTCGGCTGTGGCTCGAATCCATCGAAGATCAAGTCTCCGCGGATGTCGGCCGTGAAATTTGGGCTTCCAAACCTGACCTGATGGCCAGGGGCGTAGCTTTCGATATGCTCCAGATGGCCAAGCGAATCGGCCCGCAGTGCAAAGCCGCCGAACACGAAGATCTGTCCGGGGAGAAAAGTCTCACCCTGGACGGCGTTGTTGTTGATTGAAGGAGCCATCAAGCCTATCGGTGACGACACAGAGGAACTCTCAATGAAAGCACCAATGTCGGTATCAAAACCAGCGGATCTCGGGTAGGGGGTCCCGAACTGTGCGTCTAGGCAGATGGTAACAGGAGACAAGGGACACAATGTTTTTACCCAGGTTCGGGCCCTCTCGATGGAGGTAAAACCCTACTCCTGCTTGATTGATATTGATGATATGGGTAGTACAAGAGTGGATCTACCACGAGATCAAGGAGGCTAAACCCTAGAAGCTAGCCTATGGTATGATTGTTGTAATGGTTGTGTTGTCCTACGGACTAAAACCATCCGGTTTATATAGACACCGGAGAGGGCTAGGGTTACACAGAGTCGGTTACAATGGTAGGAGATCTACATATCCGTATCGCCAAGCTTGCCTTCCATGCTAAGGAAAGTCCCATCCGGACACGGGACGAAGTCTTCAATCTTGTATCTTCATAGTCTTGGAGTCCGGCTGACGATCATAGTCCGGCTGTCTGGACACCCCCTAGTCCAAGACTCCCTCACCAGCCCAAGCGCCGCTCGCCCTCTCTCCCCTCCAGCCGCCCTCTCCTTCCGGCCTCCGCCGCCCTACTCCGGCCGCCCTCTCCCTCCGACCTTCGAAGGTCGCCTCGCTCCCCCTTCACCAGTCGTTTTTCTCCCTCTGTCGTGTGCGGCGGCAGCGCATCTACCAGGGAGGTCGCGAGAGGGGTGAGTTTGTTCGTTCCATCTCTGTCTCACGGCCATATCATTGATCTTGCTTGCTCTAGCGCTAATTCTGATTTGGAAAAGTAGATCCTGATCAAACTTGCTATAGATTTGTGGTGCACGCATGGAATTGTTTGATGCTGCTTGAGGAGGTAATAAATCTTTCTAGAGGCCCAAAGATTCAGGTCACCTTTCTAGGTATTTCAGGTTCAGGCTTGCATTATTTGTAGAGGCCCAAAGATTCAGTTCACCTTTCTTGGTATTTCAATTTCAGGCTTGCATTGTTTTAGAGGCCCAAAGATTCAGTTCACCTTTCTAGGTATTTGAGTTTCAGGCTTGCATTATTTCTAGAGGCCCAAAGATAAAGTTCACCTTTCTAGGTATTTCATTTTCAGGCTTGCAGTATTTCTAGAGGCCCAAAGATTCAGTTCACCTTTCTAGGTATTTCAGTTTCAGGCTTGCATTATTTCTAGAGGCCCAAAGATTCAGTTCACCTTTCTAGGTATTTAAGATTCAGGCTTGCATTTTTTTCTAGAGGCCCAAAGATTCAGTTCACCTTTCTAGGTATTTCAGTTTCAGGCTTGCATTATTTCTAGAGGCCCAAAGATTCAGTTCACCTTTCTAGGTATTTTAGTTACAGGCTTGCATTATTTATAAAGGCCCAAAGATTAAGTTCCCAGTCGGCGGCAAGCGGCCCTGCTACCCATGCCGGTGTCGACCTCAACTCGCAAGGGCCGGCGTCGGAGGCTTCCTGGGGCTTGGGATCTACAGAGCCTTCCTCCAGAGCGACGATGGCTAGCTCCTCCCTCGGTGCGTGAGGGGCTTCGGGCTCCCTCCCTATCGTGAACAACTTCCGTGATGAGCTAGCTCATTCTTAGTTTCATGAAGTGTTTTTCTATTTTGTGAAGCTTGATTGACGACTTGTATGTTTAAGTGGGATATCTCATTTGTATGGACAAAGTAAAAATTATCATGTTTTGCATGCTTGATTGTATAGATGGTTCGTTTATGTCAATTGTGAGCGGGAGGAGGCCACAGAAGAGCCGGCCACACCAAGAGGGTGCTTGGATCCAAGGGACTTATTTTAGTCTGACAAAAAAAGGGTCAAAAGTAGTCAAATGATTGAGATAGAGCATTTATTGTCAATCTAACCCTGCCATCCATCCACCTCTTTGGTTTAGAGTTAGTTCAGGGTTAGAATCGAACTCCAACCTCTAACTGAGTTAGAGTTCTCCTCGTCTCGGTTCATCGCCATCATACTTTTCCCATTCCTGTGTTTTCAGTATCCTGCGAATCAAAGAGGCCCTTTTTTCGGGAAAAATCAAAGAGGCCCTTAGACTGGTTTAGGTCCGGTCATTTTTTATAAACGTGTTATGTCCAAAATTTAATGAACGTGCTCCAGTTTCCATGAAAATAATCCGGTTTCATGTAGTAATTCATTGATTTATTTATTCTTCTGCAGGGGGTTTGCATGTAATTCATGAGGTCTGAAATGTAAAGTACCACGGCATATGCTCCAAGTCGTGCATGCACTACGACCCAGACGCTCTATGTCCCACATGTCGGCGAATGGGAGCACGTGGAAATAGACTAGGAGTACATATAGGAGGATAAATGCGTGAAAAATATGTACTGTGAAGCATAGCCGCGGTTCGAAAAGTAGACCTAAAGTGATGACAGCAATAGGTCGCACGCACCCAACTAGTGGTTCTAGACATACGTCTAATTTTTCCCTCAAAAAAAAAGAGGCACGAGTGCTCAGTACTCCTATTCTATAAACACGAGTCCCATCTGACAACAGCGTCCGTGCTACAACTAGCCCTCCTCCCTCGTTTCTCTCCTCTACTCTCTCGGCCGACGCCCGGTGGGTGGGGTTGGTTTGCTCAACTGCGGCCCCACCTCACAGTGAAAACGTTACGACTGGAATAAAAAATGCCATATACTCCCTCCATTCATAAATATAAGCCTTTTTAGATACTATACTTCAAATGGAATACAACATAGAGATGTATGAAGACATAGTTTAGAGTGTAGATTCACTCATTTTGCTCCGTATGTAGTAGTCACTTGCTGGAATCTTTAGAAAGACTTATATTTGGGAACGGAGGGAGTACTATACTAATAAAACATTAAGGCCACGAGGCGATGCAGCGCTGGTTACAGGAGGCAAGAAGAAGAGATGCATCCATCGACGACGTCCACCTCCTCGACTCAGGGCGCTGGCCCACCGAACGGCGCCTAAGTAGCAGCGACTTTCGTGGCCAGGTCGACGTGCTTCTGAACAATGGCGTCCAAAGATTCCAGCCGCTGGAAGAAGGCCAACGTCTTTCTGTCCTCGTTTGCCTTGTAGTGGCCTATGTAGACGATTTCCTCGTAGACGTGGATGTGCAGGTCGACAGTTTCTTGGATGGTGAGGCGCTGCGCAGCAAGCGCGGCCTCGAGGTGCACATTCTTCGTCGCGACCTCCGGCACCTGCAGGGCCACTAGGGCTTGAAAGAGTTCGTCACCATGTAGGCCGATGAGGGTGGCAGGCAATGAGGAGCCTGGGCATGCGGGCTGGAGCAGTACGGCAAGGTCGTCCGCGTGCTTCTTGACGGCGGTGAACTTGCGGATGGAGTTGACCATCATGTCGTCCATGCGAGAGGCGAAGCCGGCGTTAGCGAGGGCTACGATGCCTGCGTTTGCCAGCACTGTCTGGAAACGCTACGTGGTGCGGGGCCGCAGGCCGGCGCCTTGGATGATTTGGCACAGCCGATTGCCGCTCGCGTCCATCGCCTCCATAGGTGCTTGTGGCTTCTGGTCACTTGGTCTTTGATTGGAGTGAGCAGTGTTGCGCAGAGACTTGGGAGTGGATGGATTGGAGTGGTGGGGCGCCTTTATTATATGAGAGTCCTAACTTTGTTGCATTCACATCGTGCTGGCTCTAGTCTGCTTCTCCAATTAATTCCCTCTGCATGTAATTGAGGATGCATCATTGACCGTTCAACGTCTCGGGAACCGCTACCCTCTTCCTCCTTGGCATTCAAGCACCTATGGACCCGTCGACGACGAGGTGCCTATGGTGACTTCGTAAACTTAAGATGATAGTGTCGTGCACGTGTGCGGTCATAGGGGTGAGTGTATGCGCGTGTATATGAGCGCTTGCGTCTGTACTGTGTCAAAAAAATGTAAATGCATGTCAAAAAGAGACTAGTTGTGTACTCAATATTGTGCACCTCGGAGAGGAAAACGATAGAACTAGTACGTATTTATTTACGGTGCAGATTCACTCATTTTGCTCCATATGTACTCCGTCTCGGTGTAGTCTAGTCACTTGTTCAAATCTCTGGAAGGGCAAATACTCCTTTCTGGTTTACAGGGCTATACTAGCAAGTAGTTGTGCGTACTAGTATAATAGTGGGCTCACATAGCAATTTTGTCTCATGCAAGAGCCTGGCTATATGCGTGCTCCAATGTTCGCAACTGCAACATTCGGTTTGCGCTTGGCTCTTTGCCTCTTCAAGAAGACGAGCAATGATGTTACTACTACTACTTCTACAGTGTCGAATCCACTGCTGCATGTCCGTCTACCGCGAGCGGGACGGATAGCTTGTTGTGGAAGTACTACTACTAAGCAAAAGCATGTCCTCGTTTGCGAGCAACCGCGCGCATGGGCGAGGGAGAAGGCGTGTAGTAAAATCAAGCTTCTCCTCGTTCTACGAGTTGACGCGACACATCATAGCACTGGCCCCACATGCTTGCCTCTAAACTTGGCTGAAAGACCCGCAGTGTACAATATATTTGCTGCAACCTCTAACATTTACCCACCACAAATTAAAATATGTGTGTCTGTATGCATCGTTCTGATGCAGAGGCTGGGGAGTCCCCCCTTTTTGAAAAAGCAAATTAAAATATATATTCCTATCTTGACCAGATGAGCATGCAAACTACAATCACCGGGGTGACAGGTAGAGCCAGAAGACTATTTTAATTTAAAAAAAACTTCGAGACGACCACATAGCATGGAGCCGACCCAAGCGATTTTAAGCTTACAGGCACGGTACATGCTATCTAGACTACCTACACATGAAACTGCCACATGAGCGTCCGGGCTGCACTTGGCTCTTCGCCTCTTCGGGAAGTCGAACAATGATGGTGTACTACTGCACTGGAGGAGTACTACAGTACGCTTCTGGCCATCTGGCGCCGATTGAACTGCTACATGTCCACCGCGTGCGGGAGGGAGAGCGTGTAGCGAAAGCTCCTCCTAGTCTTGCCAGCCACCACGCTCATGGGCGAGGGAGGGACGCTCCTGTCTTTGCGTGTATGACAGGTGGGCCCGACAGGTGTGTGGCCAACCTATCATACAGCCAAAGGCAGGTGCAGTTAAGTCCGCGAGGGAGAGGATAATCAAACTTCTCGTTGATGTACGAGTTGACGCGACACATCAAAGCACTGCACTCGATATATTTCCATAATTTGCATTTACCAATGCATTAATTACACCGCATGCATGCATGCCGTGAGTCTTCTTTTGGTAGTACTTGCAAGTGTTGATTTAATGCACCTTGAAGGATGGTTGTGCACGAGGAGGGCGAGATCATGCAGATCGAACAGGAACAGGACCCGACGATGGAGCTCTCTAAGGTCTCAATGGACCTCACCGTGCTCCACTTCCCCTTGTGCCTCCGCCCCTTGACACCTCTAGTGTATGAGGTTCGAATACACCTCGTCCGTTCGGCTAATTGAGCAAGGTGCAGGTTTCTTGATTGATGTGTTGTTGGATTGACTTCTGCAGTGCAAGGGAGGGCACCTGTCCTGCGCGGACTGCCGCGTCGAGCGCCCCGGGAACCAGCGGCAGTGCCAGAAGTGCGAGCGCGGCGGTGGCTTCGACGCTCGGAACACGGCGGTGGACTCCGTCCTTTCGTTGGTGAGGGTGGAGTTCCAGCACGAAGGCTGTGGGCTCTACGTCACTTATCACAAGCTCGCCGATCACCAGAGCGTGTGTCCGCTCGCGCCATGCAAATGCCCCGTGCCCGTCTGCGGCTACGAAGGCCCGCCGCCGGCGCTCTACCACCACATCAGCACCGCGCATCCCATGCCCGTGCACATGATCCAGTACGGCAAGGTGCTCCAGCTGCAAGTGCCACTGTCGGAGCCACAGATATTGCTGTTGACGGAGGAGGACCGCCACACGTTTTTATTGGTCGGCGGCATGCTCAACATCGGCGCGCCTATCACCGTGTTGGTCGTCTACATCAGAGCGGGGGCGTCCCCACTGTCGCACTACTTGGCCAAGCTGTGGGCGAACGGCCCGCCCGGGGAGCCCAAAGGCACGACCGACGCCTTCAAGGTGGAAATGGAGGTGACAAGCAGCAAGGATCCCAGCGACGTCGACGTGCAGGAGCTGACCTTCTTGACAGTTCTTCCCAAGCTGCTGGCCGGGGCTATGCTTGTGTCCCTCCACATTCAGATTGACAAGCTCACGTCCTAAATGTTTCGACAGTGCCTTCTGTTTATCTTAGTAATATGCTAATATAGGGATTGCCTTGGTCTACTTTAGCTTAAGAAATGGTGGGTTTTGGTGGCGCTGCAGCAATTACTTCGACATCAGATCAGTAATTTCCTACAGTCGAACGGATATTTTGTGTCTGTTGGATATAAAGTTTCTTTGGGTAAGAGTACTACTTGTCATCAGAATGGATAAAAGGAGATGTATGTAGATGTATTTTAGTTCTAGACATCCCTTTTTATCCATTTTGATGACAAGCACTCCTCCGTTCCACAATACATGCCTTCCATTTGTCAAAATATAGATGTATCTAGACATGTTTTAGTATATATGTACATCCATGATAGAGCCAATCGGATGGTTGAGAACACTACAATTCGTAGCTACAGATGCGTGTGTGACTCCCAGATGCAGAGGCCGGGGGTCATCATCCTCCTTTTCGAGAAAAAACAGACGCGTGTGTGAGAGGACGAGTGCGTGTGTGCACCTCTTCTCTTCCTGTATAACGTACTACTAAACTCAGAGTAGAAGTTTTCGAGCTTGCATCTCGTCACATTCATAATTACTCCATGCTATATTGAATTGCAAACCTGTTCACACCGATCACAACCTAAACGGTTTCCCACTTAGGAGCGTATTAGTAGCATGCTAGTATATTGAATTCCAAACCTGTTCACACCGATCACAAACTAAACGGTTTCCCACTTAGGAGCATATTAGTACTCGGTTATAAATACTAGTATGCCAAGATGACTGCACATTCCTCCTCAACTCCTCATCCACAAAAACAAACAAGTCATTCAGCATCCTTCCCTTGCGTCTGCCATGGCCAGCGTGAGTTCTGGGTCGAGAGATTGCTACCAGGGAGAGGCAAGCATGGAAGAGGAAGCACGAGAGATGTCCCGCCTTGCTGCGAGAGAAGCCGACATGTCCCGCCGCGCGGAAGTAGCAGCACAGACGTCCCGCCGCGCCGCTGAAGCAGCACGGAGGTCCCACCGCGCCGTCGATGCAGCAGACCGGTCCGGCCGCGCCATGGAAGCAGCAAAGATGTCCCGCCGCACCGCGGAAGCAGCAAAGATGTCCCGCCGCGCCGCGTCGGCCTGGGAAAATTTCTCGCGGGCAGGCGACGACTGTTACAGGCGCATGCATGCGATCGTCCATAGCTAGATGGATCAGATCTCCAGTTGGCGAGGTTGTAGGATGACGTGAAAGCCTCGTTTGAACAGGCTACCGGCGTCATCCGGCAACTAAGGGAGGGCAATAAGAGGCTCCGGGCCGAGCACGACCTGCTGAGGGAGAAGATCGTCCGAAGTGCAGACCAGCAGGAGGAGACCAGTGCCTTGTTGAAGAGGACCGACGTCATTGTCAAGAAACTTATGGACGAGAATGACATGCTCCGCAACGAGCACCAAAGGCTGGTGGAGGAATCCATGGATGTTCTCAAGCAGCGTCTTGAGGACACGAAAGAGCTCATCGCCGCTCGCCACGGAGACTAGTTCCCGTGGCCTGCAGCAACGCATCAAGATAGTAGAGATCAGCAAGCCAGATCCTTGTCTTCCTTCTTCATTTGCCCTTGTGTATTTCGAGCATAGCCGCATGTGGCTTTTTAATTATCTTTCTAATTATGTAAGACAATTAATCGTCCTTATCTTTCTGTGGAAGATCAATGTTGCGAGGCTGGAATGAAGAAAACTCTTGCTGTGGCGACCCTGGTGTTGCTGTTCTTCTAGTTGCTGCTAGCCTTCCTTCAGTTTCCTCGTTTCTTTTGATGTAATAATCGGTTTAGGATGTCGGTTGTGTCGTCGGTTGTGAAATGTTGGGTTCTAGCGCGGATGTTTGGCCTTTGTTGGCCTCTTGGGATGTTGCGATTTCAATCTTGTACTTTTAGTCCTTCGTGTTAGGCTGGAGTTGTTCTGAACTTCTTGTGAATTGTGGTGGTTTTCAGTAATGAAAATTGGAAGGGGCAAGCCCTTCTTTGATAAAAAAATTGTCCTTATATATTCATCAGTCTTGCTATAAGTCGCAGTAGATGCTATATGGTCCGTCGGATCTTACATCAAGATCCGTGCTGTCAGATTTTCTTTTTTCTCTCTTAAATCTCAGTCGAGTGAGACATAGCCACGCCATTAAACAGAGGCTCGGGCGCCATTAATGGAGACCTTGGGAGAGAGGTGGACGGCAGATGGAGGTCAAAGGGCTCTCCTCCCGATAAGCACATGCAGGGGTCTGATCGCACGCGTCTCGTACTCAAATAGCTACCCTGCATGGCACCTCCTAGTTAATAAAAAATGGGGGCACGTGGCGGCACGTAAATGGTACTAGTAAGTAGAACGCCCACGGTTTCAATAATACTTGTGTTTCCGATTGTAACGTGACAACACTTGTTCCAAAAATGACTTTGTTGATTGTTAATGCGTGCGCCTTCGCAAATCGCACTACAAATTTACCACAGCATGTTGGTGCCATGTCATGGCACCAAGCCAAGTTTTATTATTTTCATGCGTGTTTTGGATTTACAGGAATTAAAAAACTAAGTTTCTCAATGTTTCCAACCCAACCACGACGCCCAGAATTTTGAATTTCACTCCCATTTCTTGCATGGAACCTAGAAATTTACCCGAGGACACACATGTGATTTTTCAACCAACTTTGGTGCACTGGAACATGTGCTTGTATTTCAAATTTGGATTATGCACACAAAGGTGACACGTTCCCTCCCAGAACCACGAGCCTTCTTGAGAGAAGCTCCGATTTGCAAGAAGCTTATAACAAAATTTGTTCCTATTCGGCCAATTTTTTTTTACCACGGCATGGTACTACCATGACATGACACCATGCCAAGTTTCATGATTTTAAAACCAAGTTTCTCAATGTTCTTGACCGAGCCACGATGCCCAGATGTTTGAATCTTATTCTCATTTTTTGCATGGGAGTAGAAATTCACCCGAGGACACAAATGTGATTTTCAACCAACTTTGGTGCACGGGAGCACGTGCTTGTAGTTCAAATTTGAATTATGCACATTAAATGACCAAAAACTCAATTAATGTGTAAATAAGGCCAAACAAAGCCAGCATAATTCCAAAATTTAACAGGGCACTCATGTAGTTCTATGTTGCCTTTGTAAATAAACTCAAGGGGGACAACGTATATCGTTTCGCACTCAAAGGTGACACGTTCACTCTGAGAACCACGAGCCTTCTTGAGAGAAGCTTCGGTTTGCAAGAAGCTTATACCAAAATCTGTTCCTATTCGGCCATTTTTTTACCACAACATGGTAGTACCATCACATGACATCCAATTCATATTTAGATTATGCACATTAAAAGTCCAGAAACTCAATTAATGTATAAAAAGGCCAAATGAACCCGAAATAATTCCAAAATTTAACAGGGCACTCATAGAGTTCTATGTTGCCTCTGTAAATAAAATCAGGGGGAGGCAGCGTATATCGTTTCGCACACAAAGGTGACACCTTCCCTCTCGGGACCACGAGGCTTGTTGAGAAAATCTCCGGTTTTGCAAGAGGCTTATACGAAAACTTGTCCCAATTCAGCCAAAAATTATACACATGAAAACAGGCTTTAGATTATCCCGAACATCTCGCTACCTAGACCAATTATGTACTATGATTTGAATTTAACATAAAATGGATACAGATATTTGAATTGGAGAGCGTATGGTACATGTAGTTCATAGTGAAATATGATTACTGCTATATGCATGTCTTTTTGTTATCAAGATAATATTTAAATTATTGTATAACTTGACAACAATCGTATTCAAATAAGGAAAATTGACTCAAATTTAGTCCATATGGTAGACGACAATATATATGTTCACATGGTGGAGTAAAATGTTCATATATGATGGAAGATCAAAATGTATGACTACATCAATTATAAACCGCAAGGTCACCTAATGATATATTCGAATTCAACATAACGTGGATTCAAAAATTGAAATTCCAGATCATGGCATCTGTATTCTTTGGTGGGAATTGATTTGTTTTTTGTTGTTGTTGAGGGAAGTGCGAATCGATTTGGTACTGTGCAGGGTAATCATGTTCTCCCGATTTTTTTTACATTTTTCTTGTAGTTTTTTCAATGGCATCTATAGCAATATAGTAAAAGGGGACATGACTCTATTGTGTCTTGTATGATTTTTTTACACGTTAAGTTTGTTCTGCCGAACAAGGAATCCGCACCTTGTTATCCCAAAATTTTCAAGCTCGAGTATCTTTTGTCTCACCTACTTTGAAACTCCCGCTTCTACAACCCGCGCCACGCCTTGTTATCCCAAAATTTGGACGCGCGCGATAACTCCCTCCTCATCCGAAATCGCTCACGCAGCCCAGACACGTGAAACCCCCCTTATACCCCTCAGCCGGAAATGAAGCTCCACGTCGCGGTGTCAAAACCGGTGGGGGTATGCTGGTAACTTACCCTACATTTCAGACAAGCGCGTCCCTAAGCTTGGCTCCCCCCTCCCCCTTCGCCCCCTGCCCCCCATTTGTACACCGAGGCCGCTAAAACCCGTGAAACCCCACGCTCCTCCATCGGCCTCCCGACCGCCGCCCAGCCGGAGACTCTTCGCCGACTACGTCGTCCACCGCAACAGCTCGACGTCCCTCATCCATCGCACCAGACGAGGATCCGTTGTCGATCTCGTCGTCCCACCGGATCAGCCGCCCCGTCCTCCACCTCCAAGGAGCTACCCTGATGTTCGCCTTGTCTATCGCGCCACCTCAATCCCCACAGCGCCGTCTTGACCTGCCCCACCAAAACCGCAACACCCTCACCAATTCCTCCGATGAAGCCGAGGCCAACTCGGCGCCACCAAGGAGGTTCTGCGCTCACTGCTGCATTTTATCTTTTATTCGATCTCACGGGGCTGCCGGTGCTCGATACCGAGCAGACATGGCATCTCCATCGACGGCGCCATCGCCGGACACATCATCCACGGTGTCTCTCGCCCATGTCGTTGCTTCCTCGGCGGCGACTTCCACAACGGCACTAGCTGCAGCTGCTCCGGCTCTCGCTCGCGCTGCGACTCTGTTCTTGCTGTCGGTCGCGCTGCTGCACTGCTCCTGCTTTCGTTCGTGTTGCTACTCTGCTCTTGCTCTTGCTCTCGCTTGCGCTGCTGCTGCTGCTGCACGACCTCCGATAGCTACAGGAGTTGCTGCTTTAGCACTCTTTCGCGGTGGTACTGCACGACTTGCTCTCTGCTAGTGCGTTCCCTGCTCGAGCGACGGCTGATTTAGATCACTGCTTCTCTGCTACTAGTGCTCGAACGCCCTAAACATCTATTGCAATGCTCTGTTACTAGTTCAATCAGTTTCGACAGTAAAATTCAGTTTCGACTGTGAAGTTCATTTTCTTCAGTTAAGTTCAGAGTGAACAGTACTTACAGCATCTGTCGAAGCGGCCGTGGCGCGGCGGATGCGTTTTACATCTAGCACTTTTTGGTGATGTATTTTACATCATCTATTATAGATGATATTAGGGTCCCACTTCAGATTAAAGTTGTCTGTCTTGTCATGCTTTAGCCTCGTTGCCGTACACCTTAGCGGAGCTGCTCCAACAACGGAACCGTCCATCACAGCGGAGTAGTACCCTCGGCGCCGTTTCCAGAGGCCTCAGATCTTCTTCCCCGCCTCTGACAGTCACACCAGCATCATCACCATCCTCCACGTCCAACCCAATGATGCTGAGGTCCACAAGTCTTTGACAAAGAGGTTGTACACTCGTCACATCACTTTGTTTCTCCATTCCTCTGTTCTTCCAATTCATGTGAGCCAAACACTCAGGTTGACTAAAATCCTATGTTTCCAAATGCTCTGTTTTGCACGTGCATTCCTATCCTATTCCTGTGTTTGTCCTGTCACTGCGTTTATAGAATCCTCCAATTCTAAGGAGCCCTTAAAGATTTACTTCATTTTCAGATTGCCATGAATGAAAACTCTGTGTGTTCTGTCCTGCTCCTGCCGTATCGTCATCCACCCCACAAGAGGTGCACCATCGACAAAAGCATTCACTGCAGCAAAGAGCCCCCCTGCAGACTTTCTTTCGCCGCCTCAGATCATCTTCCCCGTTGCCGGCAGCCACGCCAACTGCATTACCATCATCGACTGAGCAGATGAACCTGAGGACTAGACAGTTCCGGAAGAGAGGTCGCAGTCTTTCGTGTTTGCTTACGTTATACATCGGTTATTATTACCTGCTACTTTATCGTTCAATCTTGAGTTTTGAATTGCCCATGGGTCTCATATCGAGCCAGCAACGAATAGTATATGTCTACTATCTGGTTCATCTGGGGTCTTCTATGTGGTTCATGTTGGGTGGGCAACAAACAATAGATGATCCATTGTCTATCTTTGTAAACTGAAGCTATAATCTACCTGCTATCATTAGTTTTGGATCCATCCACTCATTTGCTACCATCAGTCTTGATTTTTGCATGCACCCCTTAGGCCTTACAAAAACTAACTATTTTTTTTATTATGCATGTCAGATATTGTACACAATCGTACTGAACATGTAGAGAAAAAGAGAAGACCGTTGGGTGCGAATATAATGTCATGCAGACGCTGCTCCATGGTGGGAGAAGTGCCCCCCCTCTCCTGCATTTCCAGATTGTATTCCAGAGGAAGATAACTGTTCAGATGGAGATTCAAAAGGAGCCGACGATGCCTGTTTACCACCTGAGGTGTTTGCTCTAACCTGGCATGCTGATGTTGGTCATATCATGCATATGGTGCCTTGCATTGCCTACATTATACATCTTATATGTCATCAGCTTAGTTTAGATTTGCTTTGTGTGAATGCCACCTGTTTGGTTTCTATATCATACTCCCACCATTCCTAAATATTTGTATTTTTAGAGATTTCAACAAGTGACTACATACGGAACAAAATGAGTGAATCTACACTCTAAAATATGTCTATATACATCCGTACGTGGGAGCACATTTGAAATCTCTAAAAAGACAAATATTTAGGAACGGAGGGAGTATATGGGAATTATGCAATGCCATCTTCTTTATCCAGGCATCATATATGTGAATCATGCAATGCCATCCTGTTTAGCCAGTCATCGTATATGTGAATTGTATCGTGCCATATTTTTTTCCATGATGTGTTCCATTTGTCAGCAACGTTTATACATTCATCTACTCTTCCTGCGCATTAGCCATTTGAGTCGGTCATGGGAAAATCTGGAGTGAAAACAAGGTCTTCTGAGCAGTCAGTGCTACCTGTTGATGCAGATTTCTTGCTGGTTAAAGATAGCTCCTCAGAGGAGGATTCAGAGAGAGATGACCAGTCGTATCCCCCCCCCCCCCCGAGGTGCATGCTCTAACTTGGCTGGGTTATCTTGCTCATATCATGCATATGGTGTCTTGCATTGCCATGCCATCTGCTTAGATTAGACATGCTTTGTGTGAATACCTCATGTTTGCTTTCTATATCAGATATGTGAATTATGCAATGCCATGTTTTTAGCCAGTTATCATATATGTGAATTATGCACCGCCATGGAGCCAGGCATCATATATGTGAATTATCTCATGCCATCTTTTTTTTCATTACGTATTCCATTTGTCGACAATCGGTGTATATTGAACTACTCTTCATGTGTATCAGCCATTTGAGCCGGTTATGGAAAAATCTGGAGTGAAAACAATGGTACCTATTGAAGCATATATCTCGATGGTTACAGGTAGCTCCTCAGAGGAGGATTCAGAGACAGATGACCAGTCCTATATCCCACCTGAGGTGTATGCTCTAAGTTGCAATGTTTATATTTCTCATATGATGCATATGGTGTCTTGCATTGCTTAGTTTAGACATCATGTGCACAATATTGAATTCTATCAGCTTAGTTTAGAGATCATACATGCGAGTGCCAGCTGCTTAGTATATGAATCAATTATGTCAATTCTATCATTCCATCCTATATACTTAGACAACATGTATGTGAATTATTTCATCCCAACCTATTTTAGAAAGACATCATATAGTTTTGTCATGTCATCATGTTTAGGTACTCATCATATGTTGAATTATGCCATTATATCCTGTTAAGTTATCCATCATATATCTGAAACTGTGTCATGCTATCCTGTTTAGTTAGGCATCATATATGTGAAGTTGTGTCATGCTGTCCTATTTGGTTAGACAACATATATGTGAATTACTACATCTGTCTATCATACAATGTCTGTATGTTCAATTTCTTTTCTTGTTTATCAGCCATTTGAATTGGAGGGGGTGATGGCAGTATCTAAGGGAGAAAAAACCCGTTCTTCACAAAAGACAGTGCTACCCGTCGATGCACATAGAACCATGGTTGTACTGGCCCTCAAACTAGCCCCACCACACATAATCGAGACTCTTCCAGATTGCACACTTACACCGTTGGGCAGAAAACCAGCTACAACCCATCTAACCGCAACCCCAGCGGATAGTAACCCACTTATAGTTGACAAAGCACCATGTCCACCATAGAGTACCCCCACACGAGCAGTTTGTAAAGCTACTGCAGTGCCCAAAGCACGAAGACCACCACAGCTAACCCAAACTCCACGTTTAAAGCAGAAGAGCAACTGTTCTCAGGTCAGTTTCCGTAGCTATGGTCCATACTCCTTTGCTGTTGCATCACTATATTTACTCATACCAACTACTTTCGAATGTGAAGGATCAAATTGAAACTCCAATGGTGCAACAGGTATGTTTTAAACCTATTTCTTTAACTGGATTGTTGTTCTAATTTCTTGCTCTATGTTGATTTCAGTTTAAGTTGTATAAACAGTTATGTTCTCATGTGATGCACATTACAAGTGCTGCCAATCCTGTGTAGTTTCTCACACTTATATTCTGTCTATGCTGCTGTGTCTTAAAAATATATGAGTTGAACTGTGTCTCTATCTTGATTAGGGAACATAAACTATAATGATATGGACAATACAGTGACCATAGTACATAGATATATGTTTGTTTCATGTTGTTATCCTGTCCACCTTACTACTGAACCAGTTTACCAAAATGAGTTTGGTATACTACAAGCTAAACCTGTGATGTGCCTGCTTGTTTCTCTTGTAGTATGCAAACAGAATATTGGAGAAGAGCACCCCACTATGCAATGGTAGAGAAAGTAATGCAGATAAGGTTCAAGATAGTGAGACAACCCTGTTGGTCTCCAAGAATGGTGATAAAAACGATCTTGTAGACAGTGAGAAAACCCCACAGTCCTGCGTTGATGTAGTGTTCGAGTTACTGGCCAGTACCGCTGGCACAAGCTCTTCGAACTCGCTGCCTGAATCACTTCGGCTTCTTCAGTCTCAGCTACAAGCTAAAAGGCATCAGTCATCTGTGCTGCGGCAAGAAGCCAAAGGACTGAGGAAGTCCCTGCAGAATTCAGATGCATACTTTCTTGTGCAACAGCAAGCGCTGGAGGATTTAAGCGCCAAACAAGAGAAAGTTAATAAGCTTGCTAAGCATCTTGCCAACATTATGGGTACCCAGTATATTGTTTCTTGAACTCTTCTGAAGTGGTTTCAGTTCTGGACTTGTTTTGCTGCGGCGTTTATATGCTGTTGTTTTCCCTATATATGCACTGGTGGTGAACTTTGATGCCCAGTGGATGTAATATGTGTAATAGCTGTGATAGCCTAGCAAAAGTTGCTTGCTTATTTATTTCCTTGTTGTCTTGTTTATTTGTTTGCTTGTAGTCAGTGCAGTTCTTTTTCCGTGGTTTGCTAGTGGCTGCAATAACCTATTTTTTTAAAACTAGGCCACAATAACCATGGGCTAATATTTACTGTAGTGACACTGGGCCTCCTACGGGCCGTAGAAACAGTGGGCCTTCTATGGGCTGTAGAAACAGTAGGCCTTCTACGGGCCGTAGAAACAATGGGCCTTCTATGGGACCTATCATCAATGGGCCTTATACGGGCCGTATGATCGATTGGCCAAACATGGGCCAATAACAAGCCGCATTATGGCCATAAACGGGCTAGAGTTGGAATCGTCCGTTCATGGGCCGACCATAACGGGCCATCGTTAATAGGTTGTATTTGATGACGCTATGAAAACGGCCCAATGTATTAACGGACCACAAACGGACCGACTGTAACCACGGGCTGAATTTGGCCCACAAGCAGAAAATTACAGTAACGGGTCGTAAGTAAACGAATGCTCAAAATGAGCCCAAGAATAAATGGGCTCTGAGAAGGCCGAAAGATAACATGGGCTGGAAACGGCCCAACTGAATAACGGGCCATTAATGGGTATAAAGTGATACACTGTTCATTACGGGCCATTTTCACCACGGGCCGTTAGTGGGTGTAAAGTGATACACTGTTCATTGCGGGCCAGTTTCACCACGGGCCGTTAATAGGCCAAGAGTTACATAGGGCCTCATATGGGCCGAAAGACGTCATGGGCCATACATGGGCCAGAAGTGAAAACGGGCTGGAATCATATTGGATGGCCCAGATGATGCTACTAGGCCTAATTCAGATAGGGCGTAACGGGCCTTGGGTTAGCGGACTGTAAATGGGCTATATGCGAATAGGCCGTTAACAGGCTTTCCATGGGCCAGGCCGCCACCTTTTGGCCAAGTCAAACGGGCCGGCTTTTTCACAGGAATGGGCCTCTGTTGGGCCGTGCTACGTGTCGACGTATCATAGGCGCCTTTTGTCCAATGAGTGGATGACATCTGTCCAACGGTGAGCCAACACGTGTTTCCTCCAGCCAATGATGATTTTACACGTGGAAAATCCCCATTGGTCGGGGCTGTTAATGGGTTATCGGATCCTAAACCCGACCCGATATCTTAAAGGCGTTCCGTTACGGTGGATGCCACGTGTCGGTCACCCTTGACGAAAGCAGTTATGTGACGCACGATTTATCGTCATGGAAGTGGACACTTTCATGATGATAATTTTGGTAATGTCATCAAACACTTCTACGACAGCACAGGTATGACTATCTTGATTTTGTCATAAATTTGTCATGGATGTACATGCATGACAAAAAATGCGACCTACTGTGACAAACACGTATCATCACAGAGGTGTATTTTTTTTGTAATGATGGGACTAAACTTTAGTCCCACTAACACCACACTTAGAGCATGGTTAATAGTATAGCTAACATCCAGCTATATGAAGTTGACACATCATCTAGAACCAACCTAATAGCCTGCTAGTACAATAGTTAGTCCCTTTAGTATAATACTATATCTTTAATAATGGCCCCACCTTTTGTCTCACAAAGTATGTTGGAACTCCTCCTACAACCGGCTACAAGTTTACAACCCACTTCTCTTCTCTCACATCTTCTCTCTCCTTCAACTAAGCACAAATACTATATTTAAATCCCTATAGCCTGCTTATGCCATCTAATTGTAGTACTTGCTCTAAAGTTTCTCTCCACTTTGCAGTCTAAAATGTCGGGCGTGCAGCAGGCGGTGCCCTCAGTTAGCGCGCCACTTCAACGGCTGAAGCAGTGAGAGGTCGCGTTGCCCTGACTTGCCATTAATGTGGAGCGGCGGGCTCAGCTGGCACCGGGCGGGAAGCGCGTGCGGGAGGGGGAGGGGTTTTTGTTGGGCCAAGAAGGTGAGAAGCCAACTTGGGATCTGTCCGGACGGGGAAATATCATGTGCTTCCCATACTCACTAGTTGTTTCATGCATATGACACTAGTCTATGTTACTACTCCCTCCTTTCCGGTTTATAGAGATGTTTAGAGTAACATAGTAATATGTTACAGTATAAGTTACTCCCCGCTATGACCAGCCATAGGTGCTCCTAGTGCTCCACCATGTATAGCTGCTAAGCCTGCCACGTAGGCATAAAATATGATGTGGCAAGTTAATTAAGAAGAGAGAGACTAGTTTGGTGACCCCAAGAAGAAACGGTGGAAAGACAATTTTGAGTCTATAGCTAATTAAATGAAGCAAGCTTAGCAACAACAAACTAAGCACCTACGCATTGGAGACTTGAGTTGCTAAGCCATTTAATGCACTTAGCACCTCATCTAAGCACATCTAAGCACTTAGCACTTAGCACCCCCTTGACCGTGGACCTTGACGGTGTATGTCACCTTGTGTCCAGATCTGAGATGCCACGTGTACCAGATGAATGACTCCAAGCTCGACCACGGTGATGCAGGAGGTGTGAGCCGAGGAACACTATTGGAGACACCCCCTCAGACTAGCCTCAGTGGGTAGTAATATAGACTAGTAACATGCTCATGTTACTAGTCTTTGTTACTACCTCCATAGTAACATATGTGTGGTAACATCCAACACTTCATTTATTAGGCTATAGACACATCTTGCTTTGATATGTGTGATGTTACTACTTTCCTCTCTTTCTTCATTTATTGCTTGCCACATCATCTACTATATCTAGACATGTGTGATATTACTACCTATGTTACTCCCACTGTGGGTAGTCTCATAATTTTCCAAGTCATCATCTGAGTCCTAGATGATCTCACCCACATCATCATTAGGCATGTAACCGCCTTGATAGACAACGTGTGCAGAAGGAGTAGAGGCGACTGGAGACGCACCACGTTGTGGGCACTCCGTACGTGCTCGTGTGCGTGCACCATGCGTGCTTTTCCATCGGTGCTAGCTCTAAGGCCGAGTCTACGGTCGTCTTCATCTCCAACTAGTCGTTGAGCTACAATGGCAAAGAGGTGCTACAAGAGATGCGTAGGCGCCGTTGTGTGTGACCTTCGCCGTACCACGACGAACCGGACGTTACCGCAGATGGCACACGTCTCCATGCAGCCGAGTGTGTGTGCATGCATGTGTTATTCACATGCATTCTGTGGCCGAGTGTGTGTGCATGCATGTGTTGTGTACGTGCGTTGTGTGCTCCAAGCTGTGCGCGTATGTGCATGAGTTGGATCGGCATAAGTTAGTGCATTGGCGTGTGTACATGTGTGGCTGCATGCATCCTGTACATGCGCGGCCTCTTGCATGGTTATCAATATAAACTATGAAACATCTTCAACTTAGCATCTTGGTGTATCGTCTCTAGTGGTCAGTGAAGAGTTCATGTTCTTTTATTTGTTTATAGGTGGGCAGGAGGCAAAAAACAGGGGAAAACACGCAAGGTTCCTTGCATACGCTCCACCGCGAGGTTCCTTGCTACTTCTCGGTCGTCGGGAATCTATGTTCTTCAACTCTTTTTTACGTGAGCTTTGTTCATCCTTTTGCCAACACACGACACATCTAGCATCAAGGTGCACGTGTCATGCAAGAAAATGGAGATAATCAGATAAGCAGTGCGAAAGTGAGTCATGCACTTCGATGGCACCTACTATGCAATATTTTTTCTCCTCGATGGCACGTGAATAGTGCACGTACTCAACGACGGAGCACAGTATGGTTGCCATGACATGGCCAGCCCTTTTTTGGAGAGAGTACGTACTAAATAACTTTAATGTGTCCCGTCAACTCGCAGAATGATGAGAAGCTTGCTTACTACGCCTTCCCCCTCGCCAACGCATGTGTGGTGGCTCGCAACACGAGGAGAAACTTTTGCTTACAAGTGGTGGATGTGGAGTAGTTCATTTGGTGTCAGATTGCCAGAAGTACTACTGTAGTACCGTCATTATTGTTCGACTTCCGGAAGAGGCGAAGAGCCAAGCGCAAGGTCACCTATTAACCTTAGGCTAGGCATAGTGGGAGTAACATAAGTAGGGGTAGCTCCTTTTTTTATTCTATAAACAACCACACGCAAATATTGGACGGTAGCAGCACAACAACTGAATCAAAAATCGAAGCCAACCAATGAACTACTACTACTGGTGAGCGTTAGCTAGTACGTATCATGTACTCTGTCTGTCCATGTATATAGGGCTTAATGCGTTTTCCGAGACTAACTTTGGCCATGTTTGGGTCCATGGGTTAGAGTTATTTTGAGCTAGTTGGGGCTCAAATAGCTCTAAAGTATCCAAGCATGAGGGTTAAATTGGAGCAAGTTGCACCGAACCCACCAAAAAAAACTATCCCACCCAAGAGGTGCTAATTGGAGATAGTTCTCATTGGGCCCACTGAAAAATCACTTTTCTCTCTCCATCAAGTGCATTTATTGTCAATCTAAACCTGTCAGCCAAACACCTCTTTGGCTAGAGTTAGTTCAGGGTTAGTCATGAGTAAGCCTAACCTCTAGCTAAGTTAGAGTATTCAAACAGGAGAAGTATAGGACATGCAAGTTGCTCAAAGTATACAGTCAAATTCGTATGTGAAAGGATCTTTTATTTTGAAAAGGGAGCGTGAAAGTATCTTCAAATGATATAATTTTCAAATTATATAAAATCTTAGCAATAGTCAAAGGCATCCTCGAAGAATACTGTAACATCCCAAATTTTCAACTTGGAATGTTATACATTAGATTATCAATGCATATCATATTTTATTGACTTTTGGGTTGATCCTAGAAATTCTACGCAACTCAAGGACCCACGGAGAGAGTTGGGGATTTCGTTATTTTCATATTTGAGTTCTCTCAAATTTTGAAAAGAGGATCATTTGATTTTAATTATTTTCACTTCGAATATTTCTTATATGAAAATAAAAGATAGGGGATAAAATGACTTTTCCAAAAATAAGGAAATATTGTAGGTTAAGTATTAAAATCAAATAAGAATTTTATTCGGAGGTTTATCGCTATTTTTATTTGAATTAGGAAAAAATGCATTATTCAAAATTGCATTAGAGGCCCAAATAAATGTTCACTTTGTCCGCTATATTTTTAGAGGACGGGAAAAATTTATTTCGGGATTTTTGGAGTCCGTTTAATATTTCTTTTCTTCGTTTTTCTGCATGGAATTATTAAAAAAAGTCAATCGACCTAGCCGGGCCGTGCCCGACTAGGACTCCAGCCAGGCCGACCTTTAAGAGGCAAGGCCTAAGCCGCCCCAAACCCTAGCCCCGCCCCGGATCGATCCGCCGCCGCCACCCGCCGCCCCGCCCCGCCGCCGGACGACGTCGTCGCCGACCGCTGCCTGGCCGCCGATCCCACTGCCCAACCGGAGTTGCTCGCTGCCGCCGCCGCCGTCATGCGACCCGAGGTAGCCGCCAGTTTTCGCAGGAAAACCGTTCAGTTTTATTAGAAACCCTCGGTTATTTTTTTAGAATGGTTTTTACTTTTTTCCCCGGTTTAGTTATTTAGCAAACGCTTGTTCGTACGTTCGTTTTTACGAACGGTTTTCACCCGTTAGCCGCAGACAGGGAACGTTCATTCGTTAGCCTGTTCGTCAGTTTTTCTTTTGCCAGGGTTTTCCGCGATTATTTTCGATCGTGATTTCTGCCCTGATTTTCGTTTTAGTTTATCGTTTCGCTCGTTTATCAGAATCAGGCGATTCAAGCGCCTAGATCTTTGTCTCGAAGCCCTCTTTCTGTTTAATCAACTTGGGCAAGATTTTGCTACGGTAGAATTTGACTTAAGTCCATATTAGTAAATGGATCTTGTTTCTTTCGCAGTTTGAGTTTCTTTGCTTCGTTTAATTTGATTCTTTTTGCAAACCGGAGTTCTTAAGTTGAACTTTCTGGTTAGATCTCTTATTTGAGTTTTACCCGTGCTTCTAGTTGAGTGCTTATTGTATGCTTGCTTGTTTGCAATAGAGTACCCGGAGTGCGAAGCATGCTACTATGAGTCTCTAGTTTTCACGGATCATCAGCAAGGCAAGTAACACTTTGATCATACCTCTTTACTACCCAGTTTTATTGCATTAGATCAATCCTCAAACAATTGCATGGTTAACATCTGATTAATATGTGGGTTTTGGGAAGTAGATGACGAGGTAGAACCTATTGTCATGTTTATTATCAAACCTTTGGGAGTTACTTCTACGTTATGATTATATTGCTATGCTATGCTTGTAGACGTGGTTTGGGTGAGTAAACCCATGACAGATGTGAGTATTGTTAATTAATGGTTAACTTAAGGTGGCTACTTAAATACACATCTGGATGGATTACTTGAGGCACCCTGGAGTACCCAGTGGTTGTCAGGGCACCTAGAGAATCCAGAGTTGTCCTAGGATATCCCAGAGTACCCGTGTGATCATCCTACGGTCCGCCACCCAGGCTTAAAGGGATCGTAAGATTATTCATGCTAGAAACTTCCGTGTGCAGCCACAAGCCATTATGGGCTCTGGCATAGTTGAGTAAGTTGCGTGAAGCTCTTGAAGAGGTAGACTAGATGATGTAGTGGGTTGTAGGCGGTACTGTCTATCCAAAGTAAAGAGTTAATGCTTCAGAAAGACTGTGTCTCGATTCTCCGACCATGGATGTATTCGAGTCTTGTGGGGAAAAGTGCGCAAACCTTTGCAGAGTGTACAAACTAATCATGGTTAGCCGTGTCCCCGGTTATGGACGTTTTGTTCCTGGATTATTATGTTGATCTCATCATTCTTAGTATAATTTGATTGGGGTTAATGATGATGATTAATTGGGATTGAGTTGGAGGAACCTTCTCAATGTCTAACAACCACCATGATAGTTAAATAAAATTTATTCCTTTGTTGTAGGGAAAATTGGCTTTATGCAAAACCATAACCATAGAGCTTTCCACCAGCCATATATGCATGTAGTGATAGCAATTATTCTGTTCATTACTCTATGTGTTACATTGGCAGCATATTCGATGTGCTGACCCGATTCGGGCTGCAACATTCACGTTGCAGACTTTTCAGACGACGAGTAAGGTGCCATAGGTCGTTGTATTTCACTTAGTGATGCCGTTGGAGTTGATGGACTCACTTTATCTTCCAAGCCTTCCGCTGTTATCGATTTTAGATGGCATTAAGCCATATTTATTGTAATAAGTTCTCTTTTGAGACATTTGATGTAATAAGTGTATGATTGCTACTATGTTATAAATCCTCAAGTACTGTGCGTGTCAGCATTACCGATTCAGGGATGACACTGATGCACAGAGATCAGACTGTTTGAGGTCTGGTCGCTACAAATACATTAGGCCCTATATAAAATCTTATCAATAGTCAAAACCAAGTGTTCTAAACGAGTTCAAAATGAGAAACTAGACCCACTCACGGCATAGCACGCCTGTCTCGCTTGGTCCGTCGGTCAAAGCGCTTCCTATTCTTGGCATAACAATAGAGTACATTTGTTTTAGAATGCTCTTGGCATGTCGCTAACATATGATGAGTTAACCGACCTCAATAGATGGCAAAAACGCTAGCCCGCCGCATTTTGAGAGTGACGAGGAGCGAGAAGCGATATAGGCTACTCGATTACTAGAGCTAGGTGTCGCACGGAAGCCATGAAATATGGTGATAGCGTGGGTTGGCCATGTAGTATGATGTAACTACACTGGGCTGCCATGTTTCGTACTCTTCCAGTCCACTTGGAGATGATTGGTTGATTTTATATCATTCAATAATATAAAATATTATGAGTGCAGACGCTCCACCACGAGGTTCCTTGCTCCTTCTCGGTCGTCAGGAATCTATGTTCTTCCACTCTCTCTTTTTTGACGTGAGCTTTGTTCATCCTTTGCCAACACGCGAGACATCTAGCATCAAGGTGCACGTGTCATGCAAGAAAATGGAGATAATCAGATAAGCAGTGCGTAAGTGAGTCATGCACTTTGATGGCACCTAATACGCAATACTTTTCTCCTTGATGGCATGCGAATAGTGCATGTACTCAACGAGGAGCATGGGATGGTAGCCATGACATGGTCAGCCCTTTTTTGAGAGAGTACATACTAAATAACTTTGATGTGTCCCGTCAACTCGCAGAGCGACGAGAAGCTTGCTTACTACACCTTCTCCCTCGCCAACGTGTGCGTGGTCGGTCGCAGCATGAGGAGAAACATTTGCTTACAAGCCGCCTGCCCACCTATAGAACCGCCTCACGCCGGCCAACTCCTCTCCAAACACCTAGGGAGGCGGTTGAACCGAACAAGTCTAACTTGCTCCAATTTAACCCTCATGTTTGGATACTTTAGGGCTATTTGAGCCCCAACTAGCTCAAACTAACTCTAACCCATGGATCCAAACAGGGCCAAAGTTAGTCTCGAAAAACGCATTAAGCCCTATATACATGGACGGACGGAGTACATGATACGTACTAGCAAATGCTCACCATTAGTAGTAGTTCATTGGTTGGTTTCAATTTTTGATACAGTTGATGTGCTGCTATTACCAATATTCGTGTGTGTGGTTGTTTCTAGAGTAAAAAAAGGAGGTACTAGTACTTACTGTGGGAAAGGTGAAGTGATGGTTGCTTCGCCCGAGCAACTTATTACTCTAGGAATATGGGAGTACCAGCAGATTCAAGGAACTGAGAAATGATGGTTGCTTCATTCGAGCAACTTACTATGGCGAAGGTGGGACGATGTGATTTGACTGCTCACTAGTCATTACTACTGCGGCGCAATGAGCGGGGTGAATCTTTCCATGCAGTTGTGCACTCAATATTGCTGCATGGTAGGTGGAGTCGGATGAAGGATGTCCCACTTGTCGGCGAAACAAAGTTGAACTATTTCTGGCATTGCTATCAATCCTTCAGGATTTGTTTATATGTCCGCATAATTTGTGATGCTATGATGGTTTCAACTTTTGTTCCCACAGGAAAAAAGGTTTCAACTTAGGATTCATGTCTCTTGCCTCAAGATTATCTCGTTACAACATTCCATCAAATGCAAATGAAACTACCATGGCTGCTAATGCATCTCAATGGTTCGCAGATCAGCGCCAATATCCACATCACAACTGTAGACAAAGTTGTGAGAAGGTGTACAAATAAAGAAAAATATATAAGTGATCGATGTTGTTCGTAGGCATGGCTCCATTTCCTTGGCAAAGTGTTCATTGCTTGGCAGCTAGTTTCACCCAGCTCTATAGCCAAAAAGAGGTGTATGGAGGACACCACAATCCAATCATTTTGTGCAGCTCCACTAAAATCGAGTAGACCATCCCTATTTGCAAAGGTATCCAGTTAGTGTGATTACAATAAAAGTGGAACTAGATGATGAAACATAACACACACAAATAGAAGCCGATCACCTCTACGATCTCTCTTTAAGACTAACTACTTGTTGGAGAAGATTAGGCACGAAGTTTGATGAGGAGGATAGCAAAATCAATCTCCCTTTCTGCAGTCCCCCAGAAATGTAAAAACGTTGCCCGTGTGACATTTTGGCGGAAGTGCAAAAACCACTCTTAAGAAAAAAGTGATTTGTGCAGTTCACCAAAAGGTTGCAATAGCAACGAGGTGAAAATGGATAGCCCTGTTTGCAAAAGGAGGTAGAAAGGAAACAATTACTGCCCAATAACATGAGTTGAAGACACTTACACCGACAAAAAAGAAGCATACTCCATGTAATAAGGGAAGGATAACACATGGTGGTTTATCAAAAATGGTTTGAGGACGAGATTGCAAGACGGAAAGTATGCCGGTGAAAGCACAAGTGCTCGCTGGGTCATTTTGGTAATTGATGTCAACATATCTCTTGTTGGACTGATACTTCCATCCAGTATATTTCAGATAAGTCCAACAGTGGAGTGGAGTGGACAAGAGGATGTGGAACCCCTTCAAGATGCTAAGGACAAAGAATTGGCTCAGGCTCAAAGCTCAAGACTCTGCATTTTCCATTTTCAGTGATCCAAGATCGCATTGAGTCTATAGGAAAGCCAATACTATTAAAAGGGATGAGGTGTTGCTTAATGGCCTGCTTGCTCAAAGTGCTTAGTGATATGCTCCAAAGCCCTCAACCACTTTCTCATATCCAAATTTTTCCAAAACCAAAAGTCAAACTCGGCCCCACCGATTTGATCCATCCAACGCCACCGAGTTCATTTGTCATAGCCATTGCCAGAAACCCTAATCAGTTCGGTCACACCGATGGGATCTCGTTCTCACTGAGATGGGCTTGCAAACTCTCTGTTGTCTATTGAAATAATTTCGGTCCCACCAAGATTATGTAATCGGTCCCACCGAGTTTGCCTGACCAACTCTCTGTTTTCCTTATTACCATATTGGTGCCACCGAGATGTATAATCGGTCAAACCGAGATGAGATTTTACCCTAACCCTCGGTCCCACCGAGTAGATCATATCGGTCCCACCGAATTTGCCTAACAGTCACATCATGTACTAAATCGGTCCGACCGAGTTTTTTGATTCGGTCCCACCGAGTTTGGTATATTGTGTGTAACGGTTAGATTTTGTATGGAGGCTATATATACCCCTCCACCCTTGATGACCCACAAGTGTAGGGGATCTATCGTAGTCCTATCGATAAGTAAGAGTGTCGAACCCAACGAGGAGCAGAAGGAAATGACAAGCGGTTTTCAGTAAGGTATTCTCTACAAGCACTGAAATTATCGGTAACAGATAGTTTTGTGATAAGGTAATTCGTAACGGGTAACAAATAATAAAAGTAAATAAGGTGCAGCAAGGTGGCCCAATCCTTTTTGTAGCAAAGGACAAGCCTGGACAAATTCTTATATGAAGGAAAACGCTCCCGAGGACACATGGGAATTATCGTCAAGCTAATTTTCATCACGCTCATATGATTCGCGTTCGTTACTTTGATAATTTGATACGTGGGTGGACCGGTGCTTGGGTACTGCCCTTTCTTGGACGAGCATCCCACTTATGATTAGCCCCTATTGCAAGCATCCGCAACTATAAAATAAGTATTAAGGTAAACTTAACCATAGCGTGAAACATATGGATCCAAATCAGCCCCTTACGACGCAACGCATAACCTAGGGTTTAAGTTTCTGTCACTCTAGCAACCCATCATCTACTTATTACTCCCCAATGCCTTCCTCTAGGCCCAAACAATGGTGAAGTGTCATGTAGTCGACGTTCACATAACACCACTAGAGGAGAGACAACATACATCTCATCACAATATCGAACGAATACCAAATTCACATGACTACTTATAGCAAGACTTTTCCCATGTCCTCGGGAACAAACGTAACTACTCAAAAATCATATTCATGTTCATAATCAGAGGGGTATTAATATGCATAAAGGATCTAAACATATGATTTTTCACCGAATAAACCAACTAGCATGAACTACAAGGAGTAATCAACACTACTATGAACCCACAGGTACCAATCTGAGGCTTTGAGACAAAGATTGGATACAAGAGATGAACTAATGTTTGAGAGTAGATGGTGCTGGCGAAGATGTTGATGGAGATTGATCCCCTCTCGATGAGAGGATCGATGGTGATGATTTCCCCCTCAAGGGGGGATGTTTCCCCGGCAGAACAGCTCCGTCGGAGCCCTAGATTGGTTCCGCCAAGGTTCCGCCTTGTGGCGGTGGTGTTTCGTCTCGAAAGCTTGCTTATGATTTTTTTCCAAGGTAAAAGACTTCATATAGTAGAAGATGGCCACCGGAGGACTGCCAGGGGGGCCACGAGGCAGGGGGGCGCGCCTAGGGGGTAGGGCGCGCCCCCCACCCTCGTGGCCAGGGTGTGGGCCCCCTCTGGTACTTTCTTCGCTCAATATTTTTTTATTAATTCCAAAAATAACTGTCATGGAGTTTCAGGACTTTTGGAGTTGTCCAGAATAGGTCTCTAATATTTGCTCCTTTTCCAGCCCAGAATTCCAGCTGCTGGCATTCTCCCTCTTCATGTAAACCTTGTAAAATAAGATAGAATAGGCATAAGTATTGTGACATAACGTGTAATAACAGCCAACAACACAATAAATATCGATATAAAAGCATGATGCAAAATGGACGTATCAACTCGCCCAAGCTTAGACCTCGCTTGTCCTCAAGCGGAAGCCGAAATCGAAAAATATGTCCACATGTTTAGAGATAGAGGTGTCGATAAAATAAAATACGGACATGAGGGCATCATGATCATTCTTATAACAACAATATATATATATATATATATTGTCATATGATTTCTTATGCTCAAGTAATAATCTATCCACAATGTCAAGTATGAATCAGAAACTTCATTGAAAGCTAACAAACTATAATCTCGGTCATTGAAGCAATTGCAATTTATCATAACATCGGAAAGAGTCAATATAAGAGCTTTTCAGTAAGTCCACATACTGAACTATCATTTAGTCTTTCACAATTGCTAACACTCACACAATACTTATGGGTATGAAGTTTTAATCAGACACAGAGAAAGATAGGGGCTTATAGTGTTGCCTCCCAACCTTTTACCTCAAGGGTAATGTCAACAACAATATATCAGGATCTTTCCAACACAAGGTGCTTGCCAACGGATAAAATGTAAAAAGGAAAGGTGAAGATCACCCTGACTCTTGCATAATGTATAAGACAAGAATAAATGATAGGCCCTTCGCAGAGGGAAGCAGAGGTTGTCATGTGCTTTTATGGTTGTATGCATGAAATCTTAATGCAAAATAAGGTCACTTTATAGTGCCACTTGTGATATGGACCTTTATTATACAGTCCGTCTCTTTTGTTGCTTCCATATCACAAGATCGTATAAAGCTTATTTTCTCCACACTAATAAGTCACACATATTTAGAGATCAATTTTTATTGCATACAACAATGACAACTTACTTGAAGGATCTTACTCAATCCATAGGTAGATATGGTGGACTCTCATGGCAATACTGGGTTTGAGGATATTTGGAAGCACAAGTAGTATCTCTACTTGGTGCAAGGAATTTGGCTAGCATGAGGGGGAAAGGCAAGCTCAACATGTTGGATGATCCATGACAATACTTTATTTCGGATATAAGAAAACATAACCCATCACGTTATCTTCCTTGTCCAACATCAACTCTTTAGCATATCATATTTTAATGAGTGCTCACAATCATAAAATATGTCCAAGATAGTATATTTATATGTGAGAACCACTCTTTCTTTATTACTTCCTATTAATTGCAACGATGACCAAAACTATGTTTGTCAACTCTCAAAAACTTTTATTCATCATACTATTTATGTGGAGTCATTACTCTCCATAAGATCCATATGATCTCATATTTCTTTTTATTCTTTCTTTTTCTTTTTCTCAAGATCATAACAATATAATCAAGCCCTTGAATCAACACTAATCTTTATTATATATAGCTCACGGACTCAATTACATAGAGGGATCATAAAGCAAAACTCAAAACTAAATCATACCAAAACTTTGTTCTACTAGATCAAGATATTACCAAAAGGATCCAACTAAGAAAAACGGTAAAGATAGGAGTGTGATGGTGATATGATACCGGGGCACCTCCCCCAAGCTTGGCAGTTGCCAAGGGGAGTGCCCATACCCATGTGTTCAGTTCTCCTTTGCTGGTGAAGAAGATGGTGGTGATGATGGATAGTCGCACATCGAGCATAGGAGCTCCTCCAGTTTGCGGATAATGCCCTTGAGTGCGGTGATATGCTCCTTCAACAACATATTTTCACGTGTGAGATACTTGTTTTTTATGCGAGCTAACTCAATCATCTTGAAAGCTTCAATCTTAGTTGGGGTAAGAAGGTTGTGATGAGGTTGAAGGATGTCTTCTTCTTCTACCGCCGGAGCTTGATCCTCCATGACCTTCTTGATCCTATCATCCTTGTTGATCTCCCCGGGTTCTTCTCTCTTCAGCTCCATCTTCACTAGCCAAGCATCGTTGCCTTCATTGTTGAAGGAGGGTGACGACATGATGGCTGGCCTTGACAAATCTGACAGAAAACAGCTTGAAACAAAGACAGAGGATATTTGCGTGATAGGGTAGTCAAAACCTTCGGGAGATTATATAATGAATTTTTACCAACCAAAAGAAGTATTGTGCAAGAAAACGGAGTCCGGAGAGAACACGAGGTGCCCACGAAGTAGGGGGCGCACCCAGGGGGTAGGGCGCGCCCTCCACCCTCGTGGATGCCTCGTGTCCTTCCCAAACTACTTCTTATTTTCCTATTTTCTTAAATATTCCAAAACGGAGAAAAATTGCTATTAGAACTGTTTTGGAGTTGGTTTACTTACCGTACCACATACCTATTCCTTTTCGGAGTCTGAAATGTTCTGGAAAGTGTCCCTTATGTATTCCTCCGGGGTCACGGTTTCAATAACATTAATTTCAACATTTATTGGATTACTGAGATATAATGTTTGATTCTTTGGCCGTTCACCACCTTCTGACTTGTGCCTTCGAAGTTGTTGATTTTTATGGCACCGGAGCGATAGACCTCCTCGATAACGTAAGGACCTTCCCATTTAGAGAGGAGTTTTCCTGCAAAAAATCTTAAACGAGAGTTGAAAAGCAACACATAATCACCTACATTAAACTCATGCTTTTGTATCCTTTTGTCATGCCATCTTTTAACTTTTTCTTTAAACAGTTTGGCATTCTCATAGGCTTGAGTTCTCCATTCATCAAGGGAGCTATTGTCAAATAACCACTTCTCACCGGCAAGTTTGAAATCATAATTGAGCTCTTTAATGGCCCAATCTGCCTTATGTTCTAGTTCGAGAGGTCAGTGACATGCTTTTCCATAAACTATTTTATATGGAGACATACCCATAGGATTTTTATATGTAGTTCTATAAGCCCATAATGCATCATCAAGTTTCTTGGACCAATTCTTTCTAGATCAATTAACAGTCTTTTGCCAAATCAATTTAAGCTCTCTGTTACTCAGTTCTACTTGGCCGCTAGACTGTGGGTGATATGGAGATGCAATTCCATGATTAACATCATACTTAGCAAGCATTTTATGAAAGGCACCATGAATAAAATGTGAACCACCATCAGTCATTAGGTATCTAGGGGCTCCAAACCTCGGAAAAATAACTTCTTTAAGCATCTTAATAGAAGTGTTATGATCAGCACTACTAGTTGGAATAGCTTCTACCCACTTAGTAACGTAATCAACAACAACTAAAATATGTGTATGCACACTAGAGGAAGGAAACGGTCCCAGATAATCGAAGCCCCAAACATCAAATGGTTCAATAACAAGTGAATAATTCATAGGCATTTCTTGACGTCTACTAATATTACCCATTCTTTGACATTCATCGCAAGATAAGACAAACTTACAGGCATCCTTGAAGAGAGTAGGCCAATAAAAACTGGATTGCAATACATTATGTACAGTTCTATCTCCAGCGTGGTGTCCTTCATAAGCCACGGAATGACACTTGCGTAGGATCTGCTCCTGTTCATGCTCAGGTACACAATGTCTAATAACACCATCTACTCCTTTATAAAGGTGTGGATCATCCCGGAAGTAATGTCTTAAATCATAGAAAAACTTTTTATTTTGCTGGTATATGAAACTAGGTGGTATAAATTTAGCAACAATGTAATTAGCATAATCAGCATACCATGTAGCAGTACGAGAAGCATTTATGACAGCTAATTGTTCATCAGGGAAGCTATCATCAATAGGTAGTGGGTCATCAAGAAAATTCTCTAACCTAGACAAGTTGTCTACAACGGGGTTCTCAGCTCCCTTTCTATCAATAATATGCAAATCAAATTCTTGTAGTAGGAGAACCCATCTAATAAGTCTAGGTTTATCATCTTTCTTTTCCATAAGATATTTAATAGCAGCATGATCAGTGTGAACAGTTACTTTAGAGTCAATGATATAAGGTCTAAACTTATCACAAGCAAATACAACTACTAAAAATTCTTTTTCAGTGGTAGCATAATTTCTCTGGGCACTGTCTAGAGTTTTACTAGCATATTGGATAACATTTAGTTTCTTATCAACTCTTTGTCCTAGAACAGCACCTACGACATAATCACGAGCATCACACATAATTTCAAAGGGTAAATTCCAATCAGGTGGCTGAACAATAGGTGCTGAAATCAAAGCTTTCTTAAGTATTTCAAATGCTTATACACAGTCATCATCGAAGACAAAAGGAATATCTTTTTGTAAGAGATTATTCAGAGGCCTAGAAATTTTAGAGAAGTCCTTAATAAATCTCCTATAAAAACCGGCATGACCAAGGAAACTTCTTATACCTTTGATGTCCTTAGGACACGACATCTTTTCAATAGCATCAACTTTAGCTTTATCAACTTCAATACCTCTTTCAGAAATTTTATTCCCCCAGACAATGCCTTCATTAACCATAAAGTGGCATCTTTCCCAATTCAAGACAAGATTAGTTTCTTCACATCTCTGCAAAACTCGATCAAAAGGTTGCTCAAGCAATCATCAAAAGAAGATCCATAAATGGAGAAATCATCCATGAAAAACCTCAACAATCTTTTCACAAAAGTCAGAGAATATAGCCAGCATACATCTTTGAAAGTTAGCAGGTGCATTACATAAACCAAAAGGCATACGTCTATAAGCAAAAGTACCAAAAGGCAAGTAAAAGTGGTCTTTTCTTGATCCTCTTTTGACACAGGTATTTGAGAGAAATCAGAGTAACCATCTAGAAAGCAAAAATGTGTATGTTAGGATAATCTTTCTAGCATTTGATCAATAAAAGGCAAAGGGTAATGATCCTTTTTAGTAGCTTTATTTCATTTGCGGAAATCAATTACCATCCTATAACCTATAACAATTCTTTGCGGGATCAATTCATCTTTATCATTAGGAACGACAGTAATACCTCCCTTCTTAGGGACACAATGGACAGGACTTACCCACTGACTATCAGCAACGGGATAGATTATACCTGCCTCCAGGAGATTTAGTATTTCTTTTCTTACCACTTCTTTCATCTTAGGATTTAACCGTCATTGGTGAACAACAACTGGTTTGGCGTCTTTCTCCAATTTTATTTTGTGCTGGCAAAGAGTGGGACTAATGCCCTTAACATCATCAAGAGTATATCCAATAGCAGCACGGTGCTTCTTCAGAGTTATTCAATAATTTCCCCTCTTCCTTCTCTGAAAGGTTAGCACTAATAATAACAAGATATATCTTCTTTTCATCAAGATAAGCATATTTAAGAGTATCAGGTAGTGGTTTAAGCTCAAACACGAGATCACCCTTGGGTGGTGGAGGATCCCCTAGAATTTCAACATGCAAGTTGTGTTTCAAAAAAGGTCTCTGTTTAAAGAATACTTCATCTATTTCCCTTCTTTCATTCGTAAACATATCATTTTCATGGTCTAGCAAATATTGTTCTAAAGGATCATTAGGAGGCAAGGCAATAGAAGCAAGACCAATAATTCCATCCTTACTAGGCAATTCTTTATCATGGGGTTGTCTACTAAATTTAGCAAAATTAAACTCATGAGACATATCCCCTAAACCAATCGTAACAATAACCTTTTTGCAATCTATCTTAGCATTAACAGTATTCAAGAAGGGTCTACCAAATATAATGGGACAAAAGTCATCTTGTGGGGAACCAAGAACAAGAAAATCAGCAGGATATTTAACTTTACCACACAAGACTTCATCATCTCTAACAATCCCAACTGGTGAAATAGTATCTCTATTAGCAAGCTTAATTGCAACATCAATTTCTTCTATCTAAGCAGGTGCAATAGCATGCATAATTTTTTTGTATAAGGAATGAGGTATTGCACTTGCACTAGCACCCATATCACATAAGCCATGATAACAGTGATCTCCTATTTTAACAGAAATAACAGGCATGCCTACAACAGGTCTATGTTTTTAGTATCGGGTCTAGCAATTCTAGCCGCTTCATCACAGAAGTAAATAACATGCCCATCAATATTATCAGCCAAGAGATCTTTAACCATAGCAATACTAGGTTCAACTTTAATTTGCTCAGGTGGTGTAGGCGTTCTGGTATTACTCTTACGAACCACAGTTGAAGCTTTAGCATGATCCTTTATCCTAACAAGGAAAGGTGGTTTCTCAATATAGGTAGTAGGAACAATAGGATCATTATAAGTGATAGTCTTTTCTTCAACTTTAATAGGTGCAACTACTTTTACTTAAATGGGAGGATTATATTTAAACCACTTCTCCTTAGGGAGGTCAACATGAGTAGCAAATGATTCATAGAAAGAAGCTAATATCTCAGGGTCAAGTCCATATTTAGTGCTAAATCCACGAAAATCATCGGTATCCATAAAAGATTTAACACAATCAAACTTAGGTGTCATACCTGACTCTTCACCTTCGTCGAGATCCCAATCTTCAGAGTTGTGTTTAATTCTTTCCAATAAATCTCATCTGAATTCAATAGTCTTCATCATAAAAGAACCAGTACAAGAAGTATCGAGCATAGAGCGATTGTTGAGAGAAAGCTGAGCATAAATTTTTTGAATAATCATTTCTCTTGAGAGCTCATGATTGGGGCATGAATATAACATTGACTTAAGCCTCCCCCAAGCTTGAGCGATGCTTTCTCCTTCGCAAGGCCAAAAATTATATATGTAATTATGATCACGATGAACAAGATGCATAAGATAAAACTTCTGATGAAATTGCAATTTCAATCGGTTGTAGTTCCATGATCCCATATCATCACATAGCCTAAACCATGTCAATGCCTCTCCCTTCAAAGATAAAGGGAATACCTTCTTCTTGATAACATCCTCGGGCATACGTGCAAGCTTAAATAATCCATAAACTTCATCCACATAGATTAGGTGCAAATCGGGATGCAATGTTCCATCTCCTGTAAAAGGATTAGCTAGTAGTTTCTCTATCATACCCGAAGTAATTTCAATGTAAACATTTTCAGTAGGTTCAGTAGGTTGAGGAGCAACTCTTTCCTCTACTGGTCAGGGTGAAGATACCCCGAACAAGCCTCTCAAAGGATTATGTTCCATAGTAACAAGTGACAGTAAATTTCAGCACACTATATATATTTTTCCTTACCAAGTTCCACTTACCAAAGGCGCTTCACTCCCCAGCAACGGCGCCAGAAAAGATTCTTGATGACCCAAAAGTGTAGGGGATCTATCGTAGTCCTTTCGATAAGTAAGAGTGTCAAACCCAACGAGGAGCAGAAGGAAATGACAAGCGGTTTTCAGTAAGGTATTCTCTACAAGCACTGAAATTATCGGTAACAGATAATTTTGTTATAAGGTAATTCATAATGGGTAACAAGTAAAAAAGTAAATAAGGTGCAGCAAGGTGGCCCAATCCTTTTTGTAGAAAAGGACAAGCCTGGACAAATTTTTATATGAAGGAAAACGCTCCTGAGGACACATGGGAATTATCGTCAAGCTAGTTTTCATCACGCTCATATGATTCGCGTTCGTTACTTTGATAATTTGATATGTGGGTGGACCGGTGCTTGGGTACTTCCCTTTCCTGGACGAGCATCCCACTTATGATTAACCCCCATTGCAAGCATCCGCAACTACAAAAGAAGTATTTATGTAAACCTAACCATAGCATGAAACACATGGATCCAAATCAGCCCCTTATGAAGCAACGCATAAACTAGGCTTTAAGCTTCTGTCACTCTAGCAACCCATCATCTACTTATTACTTCCCAATGCCTTCCTCTAGGCCCAAACAATGGTGAAGTGTCATGTAGTCGACGTTCACATAACACCACTAGAGGACAACATACATCTCATCAAAATATCGAACGAATACCAAATTAACATGACTACTTATAGCAAGACTTCTCCCATGTCCTCAAGAACAAATGTAACTACTCATAAATCATATTCATGTTCAAAATTAGAGGGGTATTAATATGCATAAAGGATCTGAACAAATGATCTTCCACCGAATAAACCAACTAGCATCAACTACAAGGAGTAATCAACACTTCTAGCAACCCACATGTACCAATCTGAGGCTTTGAGACAAAGATTGGATACAAGAGATGAACTAGGGTTTCAGAAGAGATGGTGCTGGTGAAGATGTTGATGGAGATTGACCCCCTCTCGATGAGAGGATCGATGGTGATAACGATGGTGATGATTTCCCCCTCCCGGAGGGATGTTTCCCCGGCAGAACTGTCGGATTTCGGGTCCCGGCAGACCCTTGAGATTCGAACACTGGGGTGCGCGCGGAGATTCAACACCCTGCTGGCTTGCTCCTCGCCGAATCGCTAGGATCTAAACTACCAAATAGAACAACACAAGAGACACAAGATTTATACTGGTTCAGGCCACCATTGTGGTGTAATACCCTACTCCAGTGTGTGGTGTGGTGGATTGCCTCTTGGGCTTGATGATGAACAATACAAGGAAGAACAGCCTCGCGAGGGTCTGTTCGTGGCTGGTGCGACGAACTGCTGGGAGGAGTTCAATCGCTCTATCTACTGGTTTCTTGGTGAGGATCCCGATTGCTAGGTCAGGTCCAGATGCCTCTACCCTGGGGGTGGCTAGTCCTATTTATAGGCAAACGCTCTGGGCCTCTTCCCAAATATTGAGCGGGAAGGGCGCCAACAATTGGCCATTTCAAAGGGGAACAGTGGGTACACTTATCCTGACTAAAGTTGGTCCTCGCCTGTCAAAGGCTCTGGTGGTGACGCCTGCTTGAGCTCCACAATGACTTCCCTTCCAGCCGTTGGGCTGGTCTTGGTCTTGTTGCACCGAAATGGTTGCCTTTGCTTGATGCTCTCGCCTGCGCTTGCCCCCTTTGCACCAAAGAGGAAAGGGAGGACACTGCGCGGGCTGGCGCCCGACTGGCACCCTTGGTCGTCATGGCTTGCGTCAGGGGCACCTCGCGAGGTACCCCGCCTTGAACTCTCCGCCTCCTCGTGAGCCAGCCTGACGACGCCGTGCCTGAGGAAGCTCCTTGTCGTCCACCCCTCGAGGCTTGGCCCCTCGCGAGGGTCCTGGGCTTGTGTTGATGAAGATGGGTTGTGCTAGGCCTCCTTTGAGCCACGCCGCAGGCCGCAGGCAGGCAAGTCTGGGGACCCCCGTTCCCAGAACACCGACAGTAGCCCCCGGGCCCACGGCGCACCCGGACTTGGCCGACCAGAGAGGCAAAAGGGCAAGTGCGAAGCGTCGCGGGCCCTAACAGCCTACGGCCTTGGGTGCCACGTGGCGGTTGATTGGATGTGGGCGCCTCCGCTTCCCCACGACGCCTCGGTAACCGCACGGATTCGACAAGTCCCTGCATGCAAAGCGGGTCATGATTACTTGCGATCGTGGAGGTCGATGGTTGGCCTTCGCCGGCTATAAGTATGGAACGGCATGCACCCTTCATGCCTATCCCCTCTTGCTTCTCCTTCTTCTTCATGGCTCCACCAAGGAAGTTTTCGGCCGTAGAGAAAGGAAAGGCCCGCCAGGTCGAGTCTTCCTCTCCGCCGCCCAAGCGCGGTCGAGGTCGCCCTTGCAAGCATCCTGTGGCCTCCACGGCGGTCCCCCGTGGTCGCATGGTGGCTCGCTGCGCGGTGATGAGCGGCTGGCCATGGTCGGCGGGCGTGCTCCGGTCGTGCGACCCCCGAGGCCGCGCCTCCATACTGCGGAGGTGTTGCCGGAGTTCATTGTGTGGGCGGTGGAGCCAACTGGCGCCCGGCTTCAGCTCCCTCGCTTCCTCCTAGGTGAGCTCCCAGCTGGCGCCTTGGGTGGCCTCTGGCTCCAGGCAGATGGTTGCTGCAGCCGGGCCTCATGGGCTTCGCTGGAGGTCTCCGCTGTAGGGAACCTGGCCCTGACCCGCGGCTGGCAAACGTTTGCTCGCGCGCGTGGTCTCCGCCGCCAGTGCTCTCTGCACTTCAAGTTCGACGGCGATGCCACCCTCTACGTGAGGGTGTTTGGGGAAGATGGTCGCCGTGCAGGGTGCTGCCCTGAAGACGACGACTGCGGCCGGGGACTCAGCCCCGGCAAGGATGAAGAGGGCAGCGCGCGGGCGGTTGGCAATGCTTGTGACTCCTCAAGCTTCACCAGCTCTTCTTCGGGCAGCGACCCTTCTAGCAGCGGCCGCGGCCATCCTCCACGCCGTCGTGCCTGCTTGGAGGGTGGCAGCGGGTCTGCTCGCCGTCGCACCCCGGTGAAGCACGAGAGGGAGTCCGCTTGAGCTCCGGAGGCGGCTCAAGTCTTCTATGAGGGCCGACGCGGGGGGAGCTTCGCCTGCTTTTGTTCTTTCCTTTCTTTTCTCCTGCGCAAAAAGACAGCAATGTGTGGCCCCGTGGGGGCGCATTTGGGTTAACGTCGTCAATCATCATACTGTTTTTGTTATTCTGGTATTGTTCCTTTCTATTGTATGCCCATTCGCAAGTAATCTCTAGCCTCAGCTGTGGGGGCGACCGACCCAGGCCCTGTATTCGTGTCATGGTGCCCGTGAGGCATGGTCTGGAGTGGCGCTCCAGTAGTAGACCCGGGCCGTGAAAACTTGAGCGATAGGGGCAGGAACGCTCGCGAGGGCTCCTGGGGCGCGCGCAAGAGAAATCGAGGCAGGAGAGCGAAAAAGTCGAAGAACCACAGGTCAAAAGGTGGCGACAGTTTCGATAAAACTCCAAATGAGAATGAACTAGCCAACTGCAGAAAGCAAATGAAAAAGTCGCGTCCGGCACATAGTCTAGTCTTCGACGTCTTCTCACCAGCGCGGAGCTAAGTGCTGCCACTGGGCGTGGGAGGGAGCCCCAGGGCCTGAGGCCGGCACCCCTGAGACTCCGTGGCATGTACAGCCCCAACTCATTATTACGTGAGAGTGTCACGGGCGGCGAGCTTCACAGGCGTTGGCCTTCTTCACAAGCTCCGGGCCTTTCTTCGGGGAAGCAAGCTTCACGGGCGTTGGCCCTCTTCACTGGCTCCGGGCCCTTTCCAAAACGCGACAGCTTCACAGGCATTCGCCTTCTTCACAGGCTCCGGGCCTTTTCCCAAAAGATGAGCTTCACAGGCATTTGCCTTCTTCACAGGGTCTGGGCCTTTTACAAAAAGATGAGCTTCACAAGCATTCGCCTTCTTCACAGGCTTTGGTCCTTTTCCAAAAAGATGAGCTTCACAGGCATTCGCCTTCTTCACAGGCTCTGGGCCTTTTCCAAAAAGATGAGCTTCACAAGCATTCGCCTTCTTCACAGGCTCTGGGCCTTTTCAGGGGTAAAACCTCCGGAGGTGCTGGATGTTCCACGCGTTCTGTACAGGTACTCCCTCCTGAGTCTCCAAGTGCACGGAGCCAGGCCTGGAAACATGAACAACCTTGAACGGGCCCTCCCACATAGGAGAGAGCTTACGCAGTCCCTCCCTGGAGAGGACCCGCCGGAGCACGAGGTCCCCTACCTCGAGAGTTCTGGGGCGGATGTTGCGGCAGTGGTATCGCCGGAGTGCCTGCTGGTACCTTGCCGCTCGCAGCGCAGCTTCTCGACGATGCTCCTCCCCCAGCACGAGGTCCATCCCCCGCATGGCGTCCTGCAGCGTCTCATCGAACGCTAGGACCTCGTGAGGGAGGACCGCTTCGGCTCCGTAGACCAGGAAGAAAGGGGTCTCCCCAGTCGGCTTGGTCGCGGTTGTGCGGATGGACCACAGCACGGACTGAAGCTCGTCATACCAGCCTCTGCCGCAGGCCTCCAGTTTCTTCTTGAATGTCCTGGTCTTGAGGCCCCTCAGGACTTCTGCGTTGGCCCGCTCGGCCTGGCCGTTGCTTCGGGGGTGCGCCACCGAAGCGTTGCATATCTGCGTTCCAAGGTTAGCACAGTATGTTTTGAAAAGGTTACTGGTGAACTGCGAACCGTTGTCAGTGATGATGTGGTTCGGCACCCCGAACCAGCTCACGATGCCCTTGATGAACTTGACCGCAGAACCAGCAGGGATGGTGCGGACGGCCTCGACTTCGGCCCACTTGGTGAACTTGTCCACGGCGACGTAGAGGTAGCGATAGCCCCCTGGCGCCCGAGGAAAAGGGCCCAGGATATCCAGCCCCCAGACCGCGAATGGGCATGTGAGGGGTATGGTTTGCAGACCTCCTACCGGCTGATAGATCTGCTTGGCATGAAATTGGCAGGCCTCGCAAGCCTTCACAAGTTCGACAGCGTCATTGAGCGCAGTGGGCCAATAGAAACCATTGCGGAACGCCTTGCCGACGAGGGTTTGTGACGATGAATGATGCCCACAGTCTCCACCGTGTATGTCTGCTAGCAGTTCTTTCCCTTGCTCCCTAGTGATGCAACGCAAGGACACATCATTCAGTCGCTTCTGGTAGAGCTCTCCTTCCCTGATGCAGTACGCTGTGGCTTGCCGCGCCACACGCTCTTCTTCCTCCTCCTTCTCCAGCAAGGTCCCTTGCGTCAAGTAGCTCCGGAGCTCCGTGATCCAGCACCCCTCCTGAGGCTCCATCGTCAGGAGTAGGCGTGCTCCTGAGGCCGGGCCACAGGCTGGGGCTCCCGAGGCAGGTGGCTGAGGAAGCTCCAGCCGAGGCTGTGCTGTGCTCGACAATGGTGGCAGGGCCGAAGGCTTGAAGAGTCGTTCCTCAAAGACGCCCGGCTCCTGGGGAAACCACCTGGAGGCTCATTTGGCGATGTCGTCGGCCTCTTGATTCGTGCCGCGGGGCACATGCTGTAGCTCCAACCCCAGAACTGCTTCTCCATTCTGCGGACCTCCGCAAGGTAGGCCTCCATGTGCTCATCTCTTGGCTCGTATACCTTGTTGGAGAAATTGACGAGGAGATGCGAATCGCCCTTGATAGAAAGACGCTTCAATCCCAGTGCAGCGGCGGCCTTCAGGCTCGCTATCAGTCCCTCGTACTCTACTATATTGTTGGAGACCTTTTCGCCCTGCTGGAAGCAGAGCTGCACGGTGTAGTATAGCTTGTCCTGAGTGGGAGATATGAGCACTGCCCCAGCCCCAGTGCCATGCCTGCAGAACGCCCCGTCGAAGTACATGACCCAGCCTTCTGGTGCCTCGCTTCTTGGGGAGAGTGATCGGTCCTCGTTGGCCTTGAGGTCCGGTGCTTCCGTCCATTCAGCCACGAAATCCGCTAGCGCGGCACCCTTGATGACCCTGGTCGTACTGAATTCGAGCTGAAACGCTTGCAGTTCAATGTTCCACTCAGCGACACTTCCGGCCGAGTTAGGGCTCCTAAGCACCCTTTCCAAAGGGTATGCCGAGACAACCTTGATCGGGTGACCCTGGAAGTAGTGCCGCAGCTTGCGCGAGGCCACCAGCAGCGCGAGGAGGAGCTTCTGTGGCATGGGGTACCTTGCCCTCGCATCCCGCAACACCGTGCTGACGAAGTACACCGGGTGCTCGACGAGGCTTGGGGCGTCGGCGCTGGTGATGCCCTCCGGAGGTTGTGGCGCCTGCTGAGGCAACGGGGCCTCCGGAGGTTGGCTACCTAGGGGAAGTGCTTCCTCCGCTTCCGGCGCGCTTCCCTGCGGCGGCTGATCCCCCTCAGCTGCGGCCGCGACCTCTGCGAATCCCTTTTGGTCCTGCTTTGCCTTGACACATGCAGCAGCCGTGACTTTGGTCCGATGCTCCTCCCAAACCGCCACCAGAGCCGCGCTGGCGGAATAAGGAGTGGCGGCGAGATAGAGTACTAAGGGCTCTTGAGGGCGTGGGGGCACCATCACCGGAGGGCTGGTCAAGTATCTCTTGAGATCCTGGAACGCTTTGTCGGCTTCTTCAGTCCATTCAATGGGCCCTTTCTTCTTCATCAGCTGAAAGAAAGGCAACGCTCGCTCTCCTAACCTGGAGATGAAGCGCCCCAGTGCAGTCACGCGCCCCGTGAGCTTTTGCATTTCTCTGAGGGTCTTTGGTGGGCTCATGTCCTCAACTGCCTTGACCTTTTCTGGGTTGGCCTCGATGCCTCGGTGGGACACGAGGAAGCCCAAGAGCTTGCCCGAGGGAACTCCAAACACACACTTCTCCGGGTTGAGTCGCAGGCTCACTGCGTTGAGGCTCGCGAAGGTTTCTTCCAGGTCTTGTATCAGGGTCTTGGCCTCGCGAGACTTCACTACGATGTTGTCAACGTAAGCCTCCACATTCTTCCCGAGCTGCGGGCCCAAGGTGATGTGCATGAGCCGCTGAAAGGTTGCCCCCCTGTTGCGCAGTCCGAATGGCATGCATGTATAGCAGTACACCCCACACGGGGTTAGGAAGGCTGTCTTCTCCACGTCTTCCACCACCATCTTGATTTGGTGATACCCGGAGAAGGCATCCAAGAAGCATAACAAGTCACACTCCGCGGTGGAATCGACGATCTGGTCGATGCGAGGGAGCGGGAACGGATCTTGCGGGCATGCTTTGTTGAGGTTGGTGAAGTCGACACACATGCGTTCCTTCCCTCCCTTCCTTGACACAACCACGGGGTTGGCCAACCAATCTGGGTATGGGACCTCGCGAATAACCCCCGGGGCTTCTAGCTTGCGCGTTTCCTGGACGATGAAGGCCTGCTTTTCAGTGGACTGCCTCCTTGCCTTCTGCTTCATGGGTCGCACGTTGGGACACACATTGAGGTGGTGCTCAATTACACCCCGTGGGATCCCTGCCAGCTGATCGGGCTCCCAGGCGACCACCTTCTTGTTTGCACGCAGGAACTTGACCAGGGCTTCCTCCTGCTCGGGCTCGAGGTTGGCGCCTATAGTAAAAGTGGCGTTAGTGGACCCGTCCTCGTCGACAGGTACCTGCTTGGTCTCTGCCTTGTCTTGGGTGAACAACTGCTTCTTCTTGGTCGGCACAGCCCCCTTGGGCTCGGGGGTTTCTGCGTCGGCGGGCCGTGCCGCCGCCGCCTTGAGGGCGAGCTTGAGTACTCGCAGCGCACCCTCGGTGTCCCCGGGCACGGTGAGGACGCCGTTGCTCCCGGGCATCTTTATGAGGTTGTACGCTGGGTGAGTCGCGGCCATGAATTTGGCCAATGCTGGATAGCCGAGGATGGCATTATAGGGGAGGCTGATGGGGGCGATGTCGAAATCGACCAGCTTCGTGCGGAAATTGTCGTAGGTGCCGAAAGTAACCGCAAGTCGGATCTGCCCCAAGGAGCTGGACGACCCGCCTCCGACGCCCGAGAAAGGCCGGCTGGGTTGCAGCCGCTCCCGGGGTATGCAGAGGAGGTTGAAGGCCTCAACTGAGAGCACGTTGAGGCCCGCGCCACCGTCGATGAGGGTCCTGGTAACGGCCACCTGGCAGATGGTGGGCGTGTAGAACAGGGGGACCGCGCCCGAGGAGGCTGAGTTGGTGGGGTGGTCCTCGGAGCTGAAGGTCAGCTTAGTTGATGGCTCCGGCCGGCCCCGAGAAGCCCCCTGCCACGTAGAGGCGATGCCGACCCGGTGGACAAACGGCTTGACGTGGTGGCTGGAGGGCGGCGCCTGCGAGCCACCTAGGAGGGCCGCGACGACCGGGGGAGCTGGCGCGACGGGGTGGGTGAGGAAGGGGCCGCGTGGCTCTTCCCAAGAGGCCACGGGGAAATGCTGGGATGATGCTTGCTGCCCGTTCCCCGCTGGGCCGACGGCGGCGTTGACGACATGCGACGGGGAACGACGAGGGCGCCCGCCGACGGGATTCATCTGGGCGGCGTGGGAAGCGAGGGCGGCTCGGCGCTCGGCGCGAGCCCGACGAGCGTCAGACATGGATGTGATGGTCGGAGAAGAACGAGGCGACGGAAGGCAGATTCTGGCGCACCCCTATCTGGTGCGCCAAATGTCGGATTTCGGGTCCCGACAGACCCTTGAGGTTCGAACACTGGGGTGCGCGTGGAGATTCAACCCCCTGCCGGCTTGCTCCTCGCCGAATCGCTAGGATCTAAACTACCAAACACAACAACACAAGAGACACAAGATTTATACTGGTTCAGGCCACCATTGTGGTGTAATACCCTACTCCAGTGTGTGGTGTGGTGGATTGCCTCTTGGGCTTGATGATGAACAATACAAGGAAGAACAGTCTCGCAAGGGTCTGTTCTTGGCTGGTGCGACGAACTGCTGGGAGGAGTTCAATCGCTCTATCTACTGGTTTCTTGGTGAGGATCCCGATTGCTAGGTCAGGTCCAGATGCCTCTACCCTGGGGGTGGCTAGTCCTATTTATAGGCAAAGGCCCTGGGCCTCTTCCCAAATATTGAGCGGGAAGGGCGCCAACAATTGGCCATTTCAAAGGGGAACAGCGGGTACACTTATCCTGACTAAAGTTGGTCCTCGCCTGTCAAAGGCTCTGGTGGTGACGCCTTCTTCGGCTCCACAATGACTTCCTTCCAGCCGTTGTGCTGGTCTTGGTCTTGTTGCACCGAAATGGTTGCCTTTTCTTGATGCTCTCGCCTGCGCTTTCCCCCTTTGCACCAAAGAGGAAAGGGAGGACACTGTGCGGGCTGGCACCCGACTGGCGCCCTTGGTCGTCATGGCTTGTGTCAGGGGTACCTCATGAGGTACCCCTCCTTGAACTCTCCGCCTCCTCGCGAGCCACCCTGACGAGGCCGTTCCTGAGGAAGCTCCTTGTCGTCCGCCCCGCGAGGCTTGGCCCCTCGCGAGGGTCCTGGGCTTGTGTTGATGAAGATGGGCTGTGCTAGGCCTCCTTTGAGCCACGCCGCAGGCCGCAGGCAGGCAAGTCTGGGGACCCCCGTTCCCAGAACGCGGACAAGAACAGCTCCGCCGGAGCCCTAGATTGGTTCCGCCAAAGTTCCGCCTCGTGGTGGCCGTGTTTCGTCCCGAAAGCTTGCTTATGATATTTTTTTCCCGGGTAAAAGAATTCATATAGCAGAAGATGGCCACCGGAGGACTGCAAGGGGGCCCACGACGCAGGGGCGCACCCAGGGGGTAGGGTGCGCTCCCACCCTTGTGGCTAGGGTGTGGGCCCCCTCTGGTACTTTTTTCGCTCAATATTTTTTATTAATTCCAAAAATATATTTCGTGGAGTTTCAGGACTTTTGGAGTTGTGCAGAATAGGTCTCTAATATTTGCTCCTTTTCCAACCCAGAATTCCAACTGCTGGTATTCTCCCTCTTCATGTAAATTTTTGGATTTTGGGATCCGAAAACCCGTGAGAGGTTCGAACACTAGAGTGCGTGCGGAGATCTCGACCTGCCCAGCCTGCCTACTCGCAATCCTCCCTAGCCTAGCACGTAGAGCTCACAAAGACATAAAGACATAGAGATTTATACTGGTTCGGGCCACCGTTGTGGTGTAATACCCTAATCCAGTGTGGTGTGGTGGATTGCCTCGAGGGGCTATGGATGAACTAGTACAAGGATGAACAAGCCTCGGGAGGTGAGGTTTTGTTGAGCTGGTAAGGTGCTCTTCTTGCTTTGGTTTTGGTCCTCTTCTATGGTGGTGGCTAAGTCCTATATATAGTGGCCTTGGTCCTCCTCCCAAATATGAACAGGAAGGGATTCCACAATGGCGGGATTTGAAAGGGGACAAGTAGTACAGTCTATCCTGACAAAATTAGTCTTCGCCTGCAAAAAGCCTTTGGTCATGACGGTGTGGTGGGCTCGGTGATGACCTCCATCCTGTCGTCCTGGCGGTCTTGGTCTTGTTGCACCAGAATGGAAACCTTTGGCTAATTCCTCAGGACTCCGCGCCTATGGCTTGCCTCCCTTGCACCGAAGAGGAAACCTGCGCTCTACACCCGCCTGGCGCCCACCTGATCTTGGTCGTCATGGCTCACGTTAGCTGAGCCTCATGAGGTAGCTGCATAGAACTCTCCGACCCTCAGGAGCCCTCCGGAGGAGGCCAAATCCTTCAGGGGTCTTGGCGTCGTCCGCCTCGTGAGGGTGTTGCTGTGCTAGTGTTGAAGCTGGGCCATACCAGGCCGTCGATGGAGCCACGTGGTGGGCCGCAGCAGGCAGGTTTGGATACCCCCAAGTACAGGACGTCGACAGTAGCCCCCGGGCCCAAGGCGCGCTCGGACTTGGCTTCCAGGCAAAGTCAAAGGGCAAGTGCGGAGCGCCGCGGGCCCTAACCGCCTGCGGCCTTGATGATGAGTGGCGATTGATTGGACGTGGGTGACTCCGCTTCCCCATGCTGCTTCGGCAACTGCTCGACTTGATTGGTCAACGTGGCATGCAGAGGGTCATGATGGAGCGAGGTCGTGGAGGCCGGCGGTTGGCCTCCATTGGCTATAAATGTGAGGGAGGGGCAGAGCCCCCTGTCCATCTTTCCTTTGTGTTGCTTCCGAGTGCTTCTTTCCTCTCTGTCTTGCTCCCATGGCGTCACCGAAGAGGTTCTCAGCGGTCGAGAAAGGGAAGGCCCCCAAGGAGGGGTCGGCCTCTCCTCCTCCCAAGAGGGGTCGTGGCTGTCCACGCGAGCAGCCTACGGTCCCTCTAGCAGCATCCAAGGGGCGCGGGCGCGCACCCCCCAAGGGCAGCATTGCGCCGGGCGCCCGCGATAGCACCTCTTCCCACGGCGGGGGCTACCGACCACGGCGCAGCCCCCATGCCGAAGGAAGGCGCGCCGTGATCGTGCGCCCGCCTCGGGCGCGCTTTTCTTTGCTGGAGGTGCTTCTCGAGTTCGTGGTGTGGTCAGAGAGCCTGGCTGGCACCTCGCTCCGGCTCCCTCGCTTCTTCTCCGGCGAGCTTCCTTCTTCGGGGATTGCTGGCCTCTGGCTGCAGGCTGATGGGTGCTGCAGCAGAGCCTCGTGGGTCAGCACCGAGGTTTCCGCCTCTGGCAGCGTGGTTCTGGCCCGCGACTGGCACACTTTCACCTGCGTGCATGTCCTGGGCGGAAGGTGCACCCTCCACTTCAAGTACGATGACGTGTCGACCCTCTACATGAGGGTGTTCAGGGGGGACGGCCTACACGTGGGGTGCTGCCTGGAGGACAGAACTGACGATGACAGTGGCGACGGTGAACTTGGCCTTGGCGACGCGCGCTCCTCCTCTCGTGGCGGCAGCCCCTCCTCGGATGAGAGCTCGAGCAGCAATGGCTACGACCGGCCTCCGCGTCGTCATGCTCATGTCGAGGACGCTGGTGGCTCATCCCGTCGCAACGCTCTAGTGAAGCCGGAGAGGAGCCCAGCCTAATGTTGGGGGCCGGCGAACTTGGGCTCAAGGCCGGTGGCCCTAGGTCTCCTGTGGGAGAACTGGTGGAGCACCAGGCTACCTAGAGGTGCTGCTTGAGGATGCGGCACTGGTGCCAAGCCTGCATGCCTTCGGGCCCTCTTTGATTAGCTTTTCCTTTCTCCTCAAATTGAAAAAAAAGAAGAATGTACCCTACGAGGGCGTGTAATGAACTGCTGTTGTTATGCCTTTTTATGTTATGGTTGTCGTCCTTGATGCAGTGTTGCAGGGTTTGTGATTTGAGCGGGTCAAGGTAGGAAGGCTTAGCTTGAAACGTGTAGTCGTCCTTCGCCTCGTGAGGACCTGACCTTAGGTATTTGACAGGCCCCCCAGGGCGCGCGCCCTGTGCCCTCCGGAGATACGCCTTGTGCCCTCAGTAGCCGCGGTAGGGCAGAGCTATCCCTTGAAGGAAAAGAAAATTTGTTGAGCGACTTACTCCCCCTTACGTGAGCCGCCCGCCATAGGGTGATTTGGACCTGATGCACCGCGTCGTGCTGCCCGGGGAGCACAAACATGAAGGGTGCTGCCGCCAGTGGACTCGATTGAGGGCTCCTCATGAGGATGAAGGCAAAATGATGGGGTTCGGCGTGGTGCGTGCGCAAAGACAGGTCCTGGGCGCACACACCAACCTAGCCCCACGCGCGAGGAGCGCGAGGAGAAGTGGCAGGCGACTGCCACCTCTCTCACGTCCTTAGACCAGAACAACTTAGGAGAAAACACAACTCGGGGAACCAACATTCGAGAATACCAAATCCATTGAGAGATTACTAAGAAAACTGTAAGCAACTTCAGAAAGCAAATGAACAGCCATGTCCGGCACCTAATCTAGTCTTCTCACCAGCGCGAAGCTAAGTGCTGCCACTAGGATGTGGGAGGGAGCCCCCAAGAGGCCCCAGGGAGACTTTCAGGAGACTCCGGGGCGTGTATAGTGAGGGAGTCCTGGATTAGGGGGTATCCGGACAGCCGGACTATGTACAACGTCCGGACTATTGAAGCGTGAAGATACAAGACTCAAGACTTCAGCCCGTGTCCGGATGGGACTCTCCTTTGCATGGAAGACAAGCTTGGCGATTCGGATATTGTGTTTCCTTCCTTGTAACCGACTCCATGTAAACCCTAGCCCTCTCCGGTGTCTATATAAACCGGAGAGGTTAGTCCTTAGAAGGCCGATCACAATTACAATCATACCATCATAGGCTAGCTTCTAGGGTTTAGCCTCTACGATCTCGTGGTAGATCTACTCTTGTACTACCCATATCATCAATATTAATCAAGCAGGAAGTAGGGTTTTACCTCCATCGAGAGGGCCCTACCCTGGGTAAACATTTGTGTCCCTTGCTTCCTGTGACCATCAGCCTTGACGCACAGATCGGGACCCCCTACCAAAGATCCGCCGGTTTTGACACCGACATTGGTGCTTTCATTGAGAGTTCCTCTGTGTTGTCGCTGCGGGGCTCGATGGCGCCTTCAATCGTCAATGACGTGATCCAGGGGGAGACCTTTCTCCCCGGATAGATCTTTGTGTTCGGCGGCTTCGCACTGCGGGCCAATTCACTTGGCCATCTGGAGCAGATCGATGGCTACGCCCCAGGCCACCAGGTTAGGTTCGGAAACTTGAACTACACAGCTGATATTCGCGGAGACTTGATCTTCGACGGATTTGGGCCTGCGCTAGGAGCACCGAACAGTCATGACGAGCACGGCTTAAACCTGCTGTCAGACAAAGCTTGGGATCTAAACCCGGAGCAAGATGCTATTGGAAATATGCCCTAGAGACAATAATAAATTAGTTATTATTATATTTCCTTGTTCATGATAATCATTTATTATCCATGCTATAATTGTATTGATAGGAAACTTAGATACATGTGTGCGTACATAGACAACACCAAGTCCCTAGTAAGCCTCTAGTTGACTAGCTCGTTGATCAACAGATGGTTACAGTTTCCTGACCATGGACATTAGATGTTGTTGATAACGGGATCACATCATTAGCAGAATGATGTGATGGACAAAACCCAATCCTAAGCCTAGCACAAAGATCGTAGTTCGTATGCTAAAGCTTTTCTAATGTCAAGTATCATTTCCTTAGACCATGAGATTGTGCAACTCCCGGATACCGTAGGAATGCTTTGGGTGTACCAAACGTCACAACGTAACTAGGTGGCTATAAAGGTGCACTACAGGTATCTCCGAAAGTGTCTGTTGGGTTGGCACGAATCGAGACTGGGATTTGTTACTCCGTGTAAATGGAGAGGTATCTCTGGGCCCACTCGATAGGACATCATCATAATGTGCACAATGTGACCAAGGGGTTGATCACGGGATGATGTGTTACGGAACGAGTAAAGAGACTTGTCGGTAACGAGATTGAACAAGGTAGCGGTATACCGACGATCGAATCTCAGGCAAGTACAATACCGCTAGACAAAGGGAATTATATACGGGATCGATTGAGTCCTTGACATCGTGGTTCATCCGATGAGATCATCGTGGAACATGTGGGAGCCAACATGGGTATCCAGATCCCGCTGTTGGTTATTGACCGGATAACGTCTCGGTCATGTCTACATGTCTCCCGAACCCGTAGGGTCTACACACTTAAGGTTCGATGACGCTAGGGTTATAAAAGAAGTTTTGTATGTGGTTACTGAATGTTGTTCGGAGTCCCGGATAAGATCCCGGACGTCGCGAGGAGTTCCGGAATGGTCCGGAGGTAAAGATTTATATATGGGAAGTCCTATTTTGGCCACCGGAAAATGTTCAGGATTTTTCGGTATTGTACCAGGAAGGTTCTAGAAGGTTCCGGAGTGGGGCCCACCTGCATGGGGGACCCACATGAACGTGGGTAGTGGGGTCAAGGCCCCACACCCCTGGTCAAGGCGCACCAAGATCCCCCTTAGAAGGAATAAGATCATATCCCGAAGGGATAAGATCGAGATCCCTAAAAAAGGGGGATAACAATCGGTGGGGAAGGAAATGATGGGATTTCTTTCCTCCCACCTTTGCCAACGCACCAATGGACTTGGAGGGCAAGAAACCAGCCCCCTCCACCCCTATATATAGTGGGGAGGCGCATGGGAGCTAAATGCTTCCCCTGGCGCAGCCCTCCCCCTCTCCCAAGTACTCCTCCTCTCCCGCGGTGCTTGGCGAAGCCATGCAGGATTGCCACGCTCCTCCATCACCACCACGCCGTCGTGCTGCTGCTGGACGAAGTCTTCCCCAACCTCTCCCTCTCACCTTGCTGGATCAAGGCATGGGAGACGTCACCGGGTTGTACGTGTGTTGAACGCGGAGGTGCCGTCCTTTCGGCACTAGGATCTCCAGTGATTTGGATCATGACGAGTACGACTCCTTCAACCCGGTTCTCTTGAACGCTTCCGCTTAGCGATCTACAAGGGTATGTAGATGCACTCTCCTTCCCCTTGTTGCTAGTCTCTCCATAGATAGATCTTGGTGTTGCGTAGAAAATTTTAAATTTCTGCTACGTTCCCCAATAGTGGCATCATGAGCTAGGTCTATTGCGTAGATTCTTTGCACGAGTAGAACACAAAGTAGTTGTGGGCGTTGATTTTGTTCAATATGCTTACCGTTACTAGTCCAATCTTGATTCGGCAGCATTGCGGGATGAAGCGGCCCGGACTGACCTTGCATGTACACTTACGTGAGACAGGTTCCACCGACTGACATGCACTTGTTGCATAAGGTGGCTAGCGGGTGCCAGTCTCTCCCACTTTAGTCGGAACGGATTCGATGAAAAGGGTCCTTATGAAGAGTAAATAGCAATTGACATATCACGTTGTGGTTTTTGCGTATGTAAGAAACGTTCTTGCTAGAAACCCATAGCAGCCACGTAAAACATGCAAACAACAATTAGAGGACGTCTAACTTGTTTTTGCAGGGTATGCGATATGGCCAAGAAGAATGTGATGAATAATGTGTGATGTATGAGATTGATCATGTTCTTGTAATAGGAATCACGACTTTCATGTCGATGAGTATGACAACCGGCAGGAGCCATAGGAGTTGTCTTTATTTATTGTATGACCTGCGTGTCATTGAACAACGTCATGTAATTACTTTACTTTATTGCTAACCGGTAGCCATAGTAGTAGAAGTAATAATCTGGCGAGACAACTTCATGGAGACACGATGATGGAGATCATGATGATGGAGATCATGGTGTCATGCCTGTGATAATGATGATCATGGAGCCCCGAAATGGAGATCAAAAGGAGCAAAATGATATTGGCCATATCATGTCACTATTTGATAGCATGTGATGTTTATCATATTTATGCATCTTATTTGCTTAGAACGACGGTAGTAAATAAGATGATCCCTCATTAAAATTTCAACAAAGTGTTCCCCCTAACTGTGCACCGTTGCGAAAGTTCGTCGTTTCGAAGCACCACGTGATGATCGGGTGTGATAGATTCTTACATTCACATACAACAGGTGTAAGCCAGATTTACACACGTGAAACACTTAGGTTGACTTGACGAGCCTAGCATGTACAGACATGGCCTCGGAACACAAGAGACTGAAAGGTCTAGCATGAGTCGTATAGTAGATACGATCAACATGAAGATGTTCACCGATGATGACTAGTCCGTCTCACGTGATGATCGGACACGGCCTAGTTGACTCGGATCGTGTAATCACTTAGATGACTAGAGGGATGTCTATCTAAGTGGGAGTTCATAAGATGAACTTAATTATCCTGAACATAGTCAAAAGATCTTTGCAAATTATGTCGTAAGCTCGCGCTTTAGTTCCACTGTTTAGATATGTTCCTAGAGAAAATATAGTTGAAAGTTGACAGTAGCGATTATGCGGACAGTAGAAAGCTTATGTCCTTAATGCACTGCTCAGTGTGCTGAACCCCAAACGTCGTTTGTGGATGTTGTGAACATCAGACATACACGTTTTGATAACTACGTGATAGTTCAGTTAAACGGTTTAGAGTTGAGGCACCAAAGACGTTTTTGAAACATCGCGGAACATATGAGATGTTTCGAGGGCTGAAATTGAAATTTCAGGCTCGTGCCCATGTCAAGAGATATGAGACCTCCGACGATTTTCTTAGCCTGCAAACTAAGGGAGAAAAGCTCAATCGTTGAGCTTGTGCTCAGATTGTCTGAGTGCAACAATCACTTGAATCGAGTGAGAGTTGACCTTCCAGATGAGATAGTGATATTTCTCCAAAGTCATTGCCACCAAGCTGCTAGAGCTTCGTGATGAGCTATAACATATCAGGGGTAGATATGATGATCCTTGAGGTATTCGAGATGTTTGACACCGCGAAAGTAGAAATCAAGAAGGAGCATCAATTGTTGATGGTTAGTGAAACCACTAGTTTCAAGAAGGGCAAGGGCAAGAAGGGATACTTCATGAAACGGCAAATCAGCTGCTGCTCTAGTGAAGAAACCCAAGGTTGAACCCAAACCCGAGACTAAGTGCTTCTATAATAAGGGGAACAACCACTGGAGCAGAATTACCCTAGATACTTGGTAGATGAGAAGGCTGGCAAGGTCGATAGAATTATATTGGATATACATTATGTTAATGTGTACTTTACTAGTACTCCTAGTAGAACCAGGGTATTAAGATACCGGTTCGGTTGCTAAGTGTTAGTAACTCGAAATAAAAGAGCTATGGAATAAACGGAGACTAGCTAAAGGTGAGCTGACGATATGTGTTGGAAGTGTTTCCAAGTTTGATGTGATCAAACATCGCATGCTCCCTCTACCATCAAGATTAGTATTAAACCTAAATATTTGTCATTTGGTGTTTTGCGTTGAGCATAGACATGATTGGATTATGTCTATCGCAATACGGTTATTCGTTTAAGGAGAATAATGGTTACTCTATTTATTTGAATAATACCTTCAATGGTCTTGCACCTAAAGGAATGGTTTATTGAATCTCGATCGTAGTGATACACATTTTCATGCCAAAAGATATAAGATAGTAATGATAGTACCACTTACTTGTGGCACTGCCATGTAAGTCATATTGGTGTAAAACGCATGAAGAAGCTCCATTTTGATGGATCTTTGGACTCACTCGTTTTTGAAAAGTTTGAGACATGCGAACCATGTCTATTGGTGTATACGCATGACGAAACTCCATGCAGATGGATCGTTTGGACTCACTTGATTTTGAATCACTTGAGATATGCAAATCATACCACATGGGCAAGATGACTAAAAAGCCTCGTTTTTCAGTAAAATGGAACAAGATAGCAACTTGTTGGAAGTAAACACATTTTGATGTGTGCAGTCCAATGAGTGCTGAGGCATGCAGTGAATATCGTTATGTTCTTACTTCACAGATGATTCGAGTAGATGTTGAGTATATTTACTTGATGAAACACAAGTCTGAATTATTAAATGGTTCAAATAATTTCAGAGTGAAGTTGAAGATCATCGTGACAAGAGGATAAAAAGTCTATGATATGATCATAGAGATGAGTATCTGAGTTACGAGCTTTGGCACGCAATTAAGACATTGTGGAAATTGTTTCACAATTAATACCGCCTGGAACACCATAGTTTGATGGTGTGTCCGAACATCATAGTTGCACCCTATTGGATATGGTGCGTACCATGATGTCTCTTATCGAATTACCACTATAGTTTATGGGTTAGGCATTAGAGATAACCACATTCACTTTAAATAGGGCACCACGTAATTCCGTTGAGATGACACCGTATGAACTATGGTTTAAAGAAACCTAAGTTGTCATTTCTTAAAGGTTTGGGGCTGCGACGCTTATGTGAAAAAGTTTCAGGTTGATAAGCTCGAACCCAAAGCGGATAAAATGCATCTTCATAGGACACCCAAAACAGGTGGGTATACCTCCTAATTCAGATCCGAAAGCAATAGGGATTGTTTCTTGAATCGGGTCCTTTCTCGAGGAAAAGTTTGTCTCGAAAAGTTGAGTGGGAGGATGGTGGAGACTTGATATGGTTATTGAACCGTCACTACAACTAGTGTGTAGCAGGGCACAGGAAGTTGTTCCTGTGGCACCTACACCAATTGAAGTAGAAGCTTATGATAGTGATCATGAAACTTCGGATCAAGTCACTACCGTACCTCGTAGGGTGACAAGGATGCGTACTGCTTCAGAGTGGTACAGTAATCCTGTCTTGAAGGTCATGTTGCTAGACAACAATGAACCTACGAGCTATGGAGAAGCAATGGTGGGCCCAAATTCCGACAAATGGTTAGAAGCCATGAAATCCGAGATAGGATCCATGTATCAGAACAAAGCATGGACTTTGGTGGACTTGCCCGATGATCGGCAAGCCATTGAGATAAATGGATCTTTAAGAAGAAGACGGACGTGGACGGTGATGTCACCGTCTATGAAGCTCGACTTGTGGCGAAGAGTTTTTCACAAGTTCAAGGAGTTGACTACGATGAGATTTTCTCATCCGTAGCGATGCTTAAGTCCGTCGGAATCATGTTAGCATTAGCTGCATTTATGAAATCTGGCAGATGGATGTCAAAACGAGTTTCCTTACCAGTCTTCATAAGGAAAGGTTGTATGTGATACAATCAGAAAGGTTTTGTCGATCCTAAGGATGCTAAAAGGTATGCTGGCTCCAGCGATCCTTCTAAGGACTGGAGTAAGCATCTCGGAGTTGGAATGTGCGCTTTGATGATCAAAGATTTTGGGTTTATACAAAGTTTATGATAAACTTGTATTTCCAAAGAAGTGAGTGGGAGCACTATAGAATTTCTGGTGAGTATATGTTATTGACATATTGTTGATCAAAAATGATGTAGAATTTCTGGAAAGCATATAGGGTTATTTGAAAAGTGTTTTTCAATGGAAAACCTGGATTAAGCTACTTGAACATTGAGCATCAAGATCTATAATGATAGATCAAAAACGCTTAATGGTACTTTCAAAATGAGCACATACCTTGACATGATCTTGAAGGTGTTCAAGATGGATCAGTCAAAGAAGGAGTTCTTGCCTGAGTTGTAAGGTATGAAGTTAAGACTTAAAGCTCGACCACGGCAGAAAAGAGAGAAAGGACGAAGGTCGTCCCCTATGCTTTAGACATAGGCTCTACAGTATGCTATGTTGTGTACCGCACCGGAAGTGTGCCTTACCATGAGTCAGTCAAGGGGTACAAGAATGATCCAGGAATGGATCATTGGACAGCGGTCAAAAATTGTCCTTGGAGTAAATAAGGACATGTTTCTCGATTATGGAGGTGATAAAGAGTTCGGCGTAAAGGGTTACGTCGATGCAAGATTTAACACCTATCCGAGTGACTCTGAGTAGCAAACCAGATACGTATAGTGGAACGACCATTTGGAATAGCTCCAAGTGGAGCGTGGAAGCAGCTTTTACAGAATGACCTAGAGATTTGCGAAGTACAGACCCATTGACTAAAACCTCTCTCACAAGCAAAACATGATCAAACCCCAGAACTCATTGAGTCTTAATCACATGATGATGTGAACTAGTTTAATGACACTAGTAAACTCTTTGGATGTTGGTCACATGGCGATGTGACGTGTGAATGTTAGTCACATGACGATGTTAACTAGATTATTGACTCTAGTGCAAGTGGGAGACTGTTGGAAATATGCCCTAGAGACAATAATAAATTAGTTATTATTATATTTCCTTGTTCATGATAATCGTTTATTATCCATGCTATAATTGTATTGATAGGAAACTTAGATACATGTGTGGGTACATAGACAACACCAAGTCCCTAGTAAGCCTCTAGTTGACTAGCTCGTTGATCAACAGATGGTTACAGTTTCCTGACCATGGACATTAGATGTCATTGATAACAGGATCACATCATTAGCAGAATGATGTGATGGACAAGACCCAATCCTAAGCCTAGCACAAAGATCGTAGTTCGTATGCTAAAGCTTTTCTAATGTCAAGTATCATTTCCTTAGACCATGAGATTGTGCAACTCCCGGATACCGTAGGAATGCTTTGGGTGTACCAAACGTCACAACGTAACTGGGTGTCTATAAAGGTGCACTACAGGTATCTCCGAAAGTGTCTGTTGGGTTGGCACGAATCGAGACTGGGATTTGTTACTCCGTGTAAACGGAGAGGTATCTCTGGGCCCACTCGGTAGGACATCATCATAATGTGCACAATGTGACCAAGGGGTTGATCACGGGATGATGTGTTACGGAACGAGTAAAGAGACTTGCCGGTAACGAGATTGAACAAGGTATCGGTATACCGACGATCGAATCTCGGGCAAGTACAATACCGCTAGACAAAGGGAACTGTATACGGGATCGATTGAGTCCTTGACATCGTGGTTCATCCGATGAGATCATCGGGAACATGTGGGAGCCAACATGGGTATCCAGATCCCGCTGTTGGTTATTGACCGGAGAATGTCTCGGTCATGTCTACATGTCTCCCGAACCCGTAGGGTCTACACACTTAAGGTTCGATGACGCTAGGGTTATAAAGGAAGTTTGTATGTGGTTACCAAATGTTGTTCGGAGTCCCGGATAAGAACCCGGACGTCACGAGGAGTTCCGGAATGGTTCGGAGGTAAAGATTTATATATGGGAAGTCATATTTTGGCCACCGGAAAATGTTCAGGATTTTTCGGTATTGTACCGGGAAGGTTCTAGAAGGTTCCGGAGTGGGGCCCACCTGCATGGGGGACCCACATGAACGTGGGTAGTGGGGTCAAGGCCCCACACCCCTGGTCAAGGCGCACCAAGATCCCCCCTTAGAAGGAATAAGATCATATCCCGAAGGGATAAGATCGAGATCCCTAAAAAAGGGGGATAACAATCGGTGGGGAAGGAAATGATGGGATTTCTTTCCTCCCACCTTTGCCAACGCCCCAATGGACTTGGAGGACAAGAAACCAGCCCCCTCCACCCCTATATATAGTGGGGAGGTGCATGGGAGCTACATTCTTCCCCTGGCGCAGTGCTCCCCCTCTCCCAAGTACTCCTCCTCTCCCGCGGTGCTTGGCGAAGCCCTGCAGGATTGCCACGCTCCTCCATCACCACCATGCCGTCGTGTTGCTGCTGGACGGAGTCTTCCCCAACCTCTCCCTCTCACCTTGCTGGATCAAGGCATGGGAGACGTCACCGGGCTGTACGTGTGTTGAACGCGGAGGTGCCGTCCGTTCGGCACTAGGATCTCCAGTGATTTGGTTCACGACGAGTACGACTCCTTCAACCCGGTTCTCTTGAACGCTTCCGCTTAGCGATCTACAAGGGTATGTAGATGCACTCTCCTTCCCCTCGTTGCTAGTCTCTCCATAGATAGATCTTGGTGTTGCGTAGAAAATTTTGAATTTCTGCTACGTTCCCCAAAAGTTGCGTCGCCTAAGGATGGAGGGGTGGACCTCACACTGCAGGCCGCACACTCATCGACGATGGAGCCGAACACGGGCCTCACCTCTGTGGTGGCCTATGACTTCGGACCCCCGGATCCGCATCTGGAGGTTGGTCCCTGTCCGCGCGCTCCCGAGCTTGCCGAGCCTGGTTGGGCTCCGGTAATGGAATTCACCGCTGCGGATATCTTCCAGCACTCGCCCTTAGGCGATATGCTGAATTCGTTAAAAACTCTCTCTTTGACAGAAAATTCTGGGCCGAACTATGTTCGGCTCGAATGGGAAGCAGTCGACGAAGAAATTCGTTACCCACCCACCACCCACTTCATAGCCACGGTTGATGATTTAACCGACGTGCTTGACTTCGACTCCGAAGGCATCGACCGTATGGACGATGATGCAGGAGAAGATTCAGAATCTATGGGGTACCGGACTTCCACCTCGTCACACGACATATAAATGGTGGATACACCCAAGGAGGACAAAGATGACAATCCAGAAGATAAAACCCCCGGGCAAAAGCCAAAGCGACGGCGCACACGCTGTTCCAAGTGCAGCAATAGTAAAAATATCAGCAAGAGTGCAGAAGGATCGATACTCCGGTCAACCCCGAAGGCAACAACGACCATACGGAACCAGCGATGGAGCAGGACGAAACGGGTCACGCCGAACATAGTTCGGTGCAGACGCCCGAGGACAATGATCCAGAGGGACGAGTTCATCAAACCGGCCCAGGACAGGAAGACTGTCCGGACGATGATGCATTCATCATTCCGGAAGAACGCGTGGAATGAGGTAACCTACACAGAAAGCTTATGGCCACAACGAGAAGTCTGAAGAGGCAGAAGCAACGGCTCAAGGACGCACAGGAAACGCTCAACCGTAGATGGAATAAAGTGCTAGACACTGAAGAAAGTTATGGCGACGATCGCCATACAAAGAGCTATCCAAAACGCAAACTAATGCCAGAATTCGATGACGAGGCCGTTCCACCAAAGACTAACACGACCAGGAGGCCCAACGTACCGCTCCGCAACCGCGACAAAGCGGCTACCGACGCCGCGCACGACCTAAATGAGCACCTGGATAAGAAAGCTGGCGCAGCTAGGTCCATCTAAGGGTCTAAAGGACACACCCCGGCAAGGGACTATGGTCATCAAAACGATTATGCCAATCAAATACCAGTTCGGAATAAACACCGGACACCACAACAGCTGACGGCATGCCACAGCACGTCCAGATACAGAGGGGCTGCTCACCCCCTGTGCTTTACCGAAGAGGTACTGGACCATGAATTTTAATAGGGCTTCAAACCTGTGAACATAGAGGCATACGACGAAACGACAGACCCAGGGGTCTGGATCGAGGACTTTATCCTGCATATACACATGGCTCGTGGGGATGACCTCCACGCCATCAAATACCTTCCCCTCAAACTGAAGGGACCAGCTCGACACTGGTTGAAAAGCCTCCCCGAAAATTCAATTGGGAGTTGGGAGGAACTTGAGGACGCTTTCAGGGCCAATTATCAAGGGACTTATGTCCGGTCTCCGGATGCTGACGATTTAAGTCACATAATCCAACAACCCGGAGAATCCGCCCGCAAGCTTTGGAACAGATTTCTCACTAAGAAGAATCAAATTGTCGATTGTCCAGATGCCGAAGCCTTAGCGGCATTCAAACACAGCATCGGTGACGAGTGGCTCGCCAGACACCTCGGCCAAGAAAAGCCAAGGACAATGGTAGCCCTAACAAGCCTTATGACCCGCTTTTGCACGGGTGAAGATAGCTGGATAGCCCGTAAAGGCACCAACGACCCCAGCTCATCCGAAATAAGGGATGGTAACGGGAAGCCACGGCGTAATAAAAATAAACGCCAAAACAAGGAAGAGAGCCCGGACAACACAATGGTTAATGCCGGATTCAGGGGCTCTCGACCTGATCAGCAAAAGAAGCCATCTAAAGGAAGCAAAGAGGGACCGTCCAGTCTGAACAGAGTCCTGGACAGACTGTGCCAAATTCATGGCACCCCTGACAAACCTGCGAACCACATGCACAGAGAGTGCTGGGTCTTCAAACAGGCTGGCAAATTAAATGCCGAACACAAGGGAAGGGAAACACCAAGTGAAGACGAGGATGAACCTCGCCAGCCGAACACTGGGGAGCATAAAAAATTCCCGCCAGAGGTTAAAACAGTGAACATGATCCACGCGACTCGTACATCCATGAGAAGGCACGAACGCACGCATAGAGACGCGTGCGATATAGAGCCCATCGTACCTACACCTAACTACTGGATGTCTTACCCAATTACCTTCGACTGCTTGGAGGGCCGAACTAGTATTCAACGCGAAGGATCAGAGGCCTTGGTACTTGACCCAATAATCGACGGATACCATCTCACCCACGTGCTCATGGACGGCGGCAGCTGTCTCAATCTAATATATGAGGACACCGTCCGTAGGATGGGGATAGACCCATCCAGAATTAGTCAAAGCAAAACCACCTTTGAAGGGGTGATACCAGGCATTGAAGCCTACAGCCAGGGCTCCGTCATACTAGAGGTAACATTCGGCTCTCCAGGCAACTCCAGAAGCGAAGAACTACTCTTCATCATCGCACCCTTCCAAAGCGACTATCACACATTGCTTGGAAGAACGGCCTTCGCCCGCTTCAACGCACTGCCGCACTATGGCTACCTCACACTCAAGATGCCCGGTCCACGTGGCGTCACCACCGTTAGCGGAATAACAGAGCGCTCTTCACGCGCAGAGGAACACGCGACGGCCCTAGCGGTCGGACTATAAGCGACCTCCAATACCCAAAAAAAACATGACTGGTCGTTAAGACCACAGATAGGGTTAGACAAGTCCGGTAGCCCAGATAAAGTCGAACTAGGGTACCGTGTATGTAATCCCAGAGCGGATACCAAGGGCTATCAACACTTAATAAAGCCCCACACTTGGCTCAATCTTATTGGCATGCCATCATCTTACAGTTTTACTATCCATCGCATGCTTACGTTGTACTCTCCTATGAGTTTTCTTTTTCCACAGACAACGTTCGCGCAATACCCTTTCAGGATACGGTACAACGGAGACAAAGGCGCAGACGTGCAGCAGGGCCCCGTTCAACAGGTTTATTTTTAGATTAAGCCCCTGTGTAAACTTTTTCTATTGCCTCTTGTTGCTTAACCATCCCATGGGTTCCATACCCACAGAGGATACTGCCATTTTTGGCATTTTGCCACGACAGATTAATGCACGTACCTGGAAACACAAGTTTTATAATGAATGGGCATTCTTGAGCCCATCAGCTATTATAAAGTCTGAATACCTTCGGGAGTGTTCGTCGTCACAAGTTTGGCCTTATATGCATCATCTCCGAATCATGTCTTTGGTCAAATGTTGGCTTAGCCCGGCTCCTGGGTTTGCCGCCTTACGTTCCGTTATTATCGGCTAGGGTGGCCAAAGGAGAACTACTGCGATTGTGTCCTGGTTATTCCGGATGAGCACCTCAATAGAGAAAGCCGAAAACTGACTGTCATGATACAGCGAGAGAATGATCAACGACTCGAAAACTCACCAGAATCTTTAGGATTCCTCCGCATTAACGAAGGGCCATTTCCCGGCCATGTGCATACGCGCGTGTATTCGGATGCACGCGAAGGTACCAGGGGCAACATAGTAGCCCCAACATTAGAATCTCGTGGCTAAGCAAAAGTGTTACAGCTATATAGTCTGGTTGCCTAGTTCGATGTGCGATCACCTCCTTAATGGACCAAGATGTTGGAGCAAGTGTGGTTAAGCATATTTTTCGCGAACACCCCCGTATTGTATGCGAGGGGGCTGAAGCCAACGACTGCTAACTTTCGGATTGTGTGTGTGTGTGTGTGTCTATATATATAGTGTTACTATTCATCACCCGGGGTGCAGAAAAGTTATTCTTCACCCGAAGTAATCTTACGATCATTTCAGAAATAAATTATGTTTCAAATATAAATAGTTACAGTGATATTGATTCATTGTGTAAATTTTGGCATAAAAAAGTCAGAATACCAGAAAAAAATACATTTATGTACATTTTACACTATGTTTTTACATTTATAATTTACGTAATATAAAATATTTTTTACGGCAATTATATATTTTCTTATGTTCTCTTTTTACGTCTGAAATAACACAAAATTTATGAAATGTAAAATTACGGTGCATTGATGTTAAAATAGAGGGGGGTGAAGAATAACTATTCCTCACCCAGGGTGGCGAATAGCGCGACCCTATATATATATATAATATATATATATATATATATATATATATATATATGTATATTTACATCTGGGCTATTCTGTTACGCGTAACAGAATATTATTCTGTTATCCTTTTTGAACTGACGGTTTCAAGTGGTTGTACTGATGTTTTCGAAGCGGTTGAACTGATGCTTTCAGTTGTGTTTAACAGATCGTCCTCTTTAGTTCAAAAACTTTTTGTAATTTTTTTGTCGAACGTGGCCTGTAATATATCGTTGGAAAGCTCTTGACAACCATATTTCAAGTATATTGAACGTTTTTGCAAAATCATTATGGTTTAAGAGCAGTTTTGAAAAAACCATTTTTTTCAAAACCGAAAACATGAATCGTATTTTGGACTCAATTTTCAAACGGTTTGTCGGAAATGAGCAAATAAGATGGCGTTGGAAAGCTTGTGAAAATCCGCATCTTCCATATATGTATTGTTTTTTATATTTCTATATGATTTAGAAGTAATTTGAAAAACGGTGAAATTCTGGGCGAAACATATTTTCGCGATTTTTTGCGAACGGTTTGTCGGATTGATGCAAATGATACAGCGTTGGAAAGCTATGGAAAATGCGCAACTTTTTCGTATATAAATGTTTCTCTAATTCCTTACGGTTTAAAAATGAATTCGAATACGGTCAAATTTGATTTTGAACGCGATTTTTTTTAAAAGTTTGTCGAAATATGGCAAATAATATACCGTTGGATAGCTATCGAAAATGCAAAACTTAGTCATGTTGAACGTTTTCTCTACTTCGCAACCGTTTAAGAGTAATTTTAAATACGGCATGGCGGATCCTGCTGTTTTCTCGTCTGAAAAACAGAGTAGTCGTACTGATATATGTGTATGTTTGTACTGAGCTATTTTTTGTAGAGTAATTTTGAATGGTTCCGAAAAAGGGTACTTGTACTGATACTTGCATGGGTTTGTACTAAGCGTGCTTTCACTAGCTAGACTTCGCTCTGTTTTTTGGGTAATATTTTTCTCGTGAGTTTTCAACGGTTTACTGTATCGTCGCCCCTGTACTTGTATGGTTTGTATCATCAAACTGAATGATATTTTATGCAAAAATAAAATGTGTTTGTTTTGTTTCTTTTTTTTAACTCAACATTTTTTGACAACGTTGTTCTGAACTTCTCTCATTTTATGACTTGTACTCAGGTACTTACTAAGCAGGATTTTCATGGGGTTTCTTTTTTTGCTTGAACTTTATAATTTGAATTTATGCCATTTCTTTTATTCCGAACGGACCACCATTTTTAACTCGTACTGAGGTACTTACTACGCCCGAACTAGGGTGGCTGTCGCGTGTCTCGGCGTGTTCTCGGGAGGAGCAAGGATGAGTTGCGAGAGGGCTTGCCGGCGTTGAGCGGGAGGCGAGCTGGACAGCGATGGGGGTCGGGGAGGAGTTGGGGACGAGGTGGCAGCTTGATCTAGTAGACACGGGGGTGGGGCGGTGGCCGGAGCCGTGGGAGATGGAGCAGGACGGCGGCCAGAGCCGGGGGAGATGCGAGCGCAGCGGCGGCCGGAGCCGGGGGAGACGGGAGCGGGGCGACGGCCGGAGCCAGGGGAGCTGGGCGGCGGCACACTGGGGAGGAGCCGGGCGGCGGCGCACTTGGGAGGGAGCAAGGCGGCAGCACGCTAGGAAGGATCCAGGCGGCAGTGCGCTAGGGAGGAGCCGGGCGGCGGCGCGCTGGGGAGGATCCGGGCGGCGGCACGCTGGGGAGGAGCCGGGAGGCGGCGCGTGGGCTGGGGTGGGAGGGGGTGGACGCAGGCGGAGGAAGGAGGTCGGGGATGGGGGCGCAGAGTAGATCGGGCCCTATAGGGGGCGGGGGTAATAGAATACTATTCTGTTATGGATAACAGAATAGTCCAGCCCTATCAGGCAAACAGTATAAATATAGCCTTATAATGAAAATAAACATTGTTTTTACAATGATTCGATTCATCACTCGAACAAGACACTCTTCGAGCACTGCGCCTCTATTAGGCGGGCACCCTCTGTGACCTGCGCCAAGTAGTGCTCGCCCGGATATTGGCCCCCTCACCGGATCCTGGGACGCTATAATGGTGGCATCCATATCCGTCCAATAGGCTTTAACGCGGGCAAGAGCCATCCGTGCACCTTCTATGCACGAAGGCCTTCTCATGGCATCGATCCGGGGCACGGCCCCAAGGAATTGTTGCACCAAGCCAAAGTAATTGTCCGGCTTAGGCCCCTTCGGGCAAAGATGGTCTATTACAGACCGCATTGCAAGCCCGGACAGCCTGTGAAGCTCCGCTACAGCAGCCATCTTGTCACTTAAGGGTAGCGGGTGAGTGGGAGCATTGAATTGCGACCAAAAAAGCTTCTCCACTTCCTTATCACCTTGATCTTTGAAGAACTCGGCAGCATCAGCCGTACTCTTCGCCAAATCCGCATATGCGTCCACAGGACTCCAGCGTCCATCCAGGGGAGCGTACTTCGGATCGAAAAACTTCGTCCGCAGCAAATAGGAGCCCCCAGCTGCGATTTTACCGGCCTGTTGAAGCTCCTCCCGCGCACCCCTAAGCTCGGTCCGTATTTCCTTGGTGGCATTAGTGTTCAGGTCGGCCAAATTATCCTCATGCTCCTTTTTAAGGAGCTCATACCGGTCAGCGGCATTTTTTAACTCGACAGCCATTTCGGCTATCTTTTCCTCGCTTCGGCGATGAGCAGCCTGTTCGGCCCTCAATCCCTCGGCCGCCTTTAGGACAGCCGCATTGCTCACCCGAGCTTGTTCCTTGGCTAGAGCAAGTTCCGCCCTCAGGGCCTCCACGGCAGCAGCACCATCTGCAGTCCAAACATATTACATTAATATAATGCCACCTTAATATTTCCTATACAAAGGAAGGCAGCGCACATACCTTGTGATTTGTCCAGCCGCTCATTCACTAGCATGATATCGGCATCAATCGATCCAATTTGCCTCGTTAGTTCGGCAACTTCAACGGACTGGTCGGCGGCCGGACCCACAGTTACCTGCACGTATTTACAAATCAATCATTGGTTTATGATCCCCTGTTTGCCGCCTAGGGCGGGCAACCAGAGTCTCATGGGCTACTATCCATATGGAGCACACCTAGTGCGTGCCTCTCAGCCATAAAATGGTGCATTCTTCACTATATACCTCAAAGCCTCTGAGTAGGCTTGTAAATGCTTCATTCAAACTGCTTGTAGCGAATGAAATCTTCTTGAGCACTGCGCTCATTAATGAGCGGTGGTCCTCCGAGAGCGCAGCTCCCTCCAGTAAGCCCGTCAGTACATCCGGCTGGACATTGAACTGTGCCGGACCCTTCCCATCGCCCCCGGCGGGAGCCAAACACTCCAGGCTCAGGGCAGTGGATGCATTGGCTTCTGGCTTCGGTAGATCCGGACTCCTCCGTGACGGCACCTCGGTGTCGCCCGCTTCATGAATCGGAGAGGTGGGTGGGGTCTCGCTCTCCATCATCTCCGGAGGAAGATCCCCCGAAGACGAACTCTGTCAAGAAGAGCTGCTAGCCGGACTGCAAGATACGGAACCTGGTTATTTATCCAGGAGAAATACAGTACCTTCGAATTAACGATTGACTTATAGCTCGGTGGAGGGTTGGCCCGTTGGCGGGCATAACGCGTTGAGGATGCCTGTCGCGGCAGAGCCCCTTGGTGATACCTTCTTCCCTTGCTTGGGCATCTCCGTCTCCAAGTCTTCGGAGGAGACCCACTTCTTCCCGCGCAGGGAGGAGGCCTTAGCGCCCCCCCCCCCATCCCGATTATCCTCCTTGGGGGAGGTAACAATTCCCCCGGTTTGGATGCGTAGCGTGTGGAGTTCGGTTTCTTCGTTCTTCCCCTTGTCTTTCCCCGAGGGCATTCTGCTGAGTACCCGGTCGAGCATCTTGGCCATGGTAGGACCAGGCGAGCCTTCGGGAAGTAGCGCCGGACACCTGATTCTCTCCACCTTGCTGAACCATTCCTGGCCACGGATGATTTTCAGAATAAACAATTATGACAAATACAAAACAAGGTGTCCGGTATCAAGGCTACTTACTTGGGTATCTAGGCGATTGCAGCTTAGGCCCGCATCCTCGGTGGTGTCCGTACACTCTACTTTCTGTCCAAAGAATAATTTGCACATCTCTTCGAGCTTCAAGCCGAAGAAGTGCTTGACAGTCCGCGGACCCTCCGGATTGAACTCCCACATCCGGAAAGGCCGGCGTTGGCACGACAACATCCGTCGGATTAACATCTTGAGAAGCTCCCGGATGCGATTCTGCAGTACTGGTACATCACCAGTGGGCCCCCAATTTCGTCCTACGTCTATCCAAGATGCCAACTGTGACGGAGGGCCCGAGCGGAACTCGGGGGCAGCCACCCACTTTGTGCCCCTGGGGGCCATAAAATAAAACCACCTCCGCTGCCATACATCGGATACTTCTGGGAAAGAACCCTCTGGCCATGGGGCGTCGGCGTTCCTGCTTATTATGGCACCTCCGCACTCCACATGTCGCCCCTCGATCTCCTTCGGCTTCACATTGAAGGTCTTGAGCCATAAGCCGAAGTGTGGGGTGACGTGAAGAAAAGCCTCGCACACGATAATGAATGACGAGATATGAAGGATAGCGTCCGGAGCCAGATCATGAAAATCCAACCCATAGTAGAACATGAGCCCCCTCACAAAGGGGTCGAGGGTGAAGCCCAAGCCACGAAGGAAGTGTGGGACAAAAATGATGCCTCATTGGGCTCCGGTGTGGGGATGACCTGCGCTAGAGCAGGAAGCCTGTGTTGGATGTCAGCGGTCAGGTATCCGACATCCCTAAGCTTTGCCATGTCATCCTTTTGAATCGAGGAGGCCACCCACCGGCCTTGAGGGACGGATCCGGACATATTGGAGGATCTGGGGTGTTGAAGCTTGGGTTTCGGGTGTTAGAACTCGAGGTGCGAGAAGGCACGGGGAAGGTGGAAAAGAGGCATAGGCCTCGACTCCTTTATAAAAGGTGTGGCCGTTTGAGGCTTATCTAAAAACACGTGGAGTTATACCAACGGCCGTCGTGCGGTCACGCACACCCGTATTGATGGAAAATCCCGTAATAAGAGGAACACGATCTCTGCCTCGACGGGACGTGCCAATAAAACTGCCTCGTAACACGAGTCGAGGTAGGGTAAGAAACGCCGGTTCGCGTTGGACCAGGCCACGATGCAAGGGCACGACGTACGAAGATCGCCAGCGGATCAGATTTATGCTATGCGAAGATCATCTTGCACACCCGGACACGGTCTACGTGTTCGATAAACCACTTTGGAGTATTCGGAGAAGGAACCCGCCTTGCAATGCCGGAGACAAGACTGCGCGCCGGACTCATCATCATTGAAGCCTGGTTCAGGGGCTACTGAGGGAGTCCTGGATTAGGGGGTATCCGGACAGCCGGACTATGTACAACTTCCGGACTACTGAAGCATGAAGATACAAGACTCAAGACTTCGGCCGTGTCCGGATGGGACTCTCCTTTGCGTGGAAGACAAGCTTGGCGATCCGGATATTGTGTTTCCTTCCTTGTACACGACTTCATGTAAACCCTAGCCCTCTCATGTGTCTGTATAAACCGGAGAGGTTGGTCCTTAGAAGGCCGATCACAATTACAATCATACCATCATAGGCTAGCTTCTAGGGTTTAGCCTCTACGATCTCGTGGTAGATCTACTCTTGCTACCCATATCATCAATATTAATCAAGCAGGAAGTAGGGTTTTACCTCCATCGAGAGGGCCCGAACCTGGGTAAACATCTGTGTCCCTTGCTTCCTGTTACCATCAGCCTTGACGCACAGATCGGGACCCCCTACCCGAGATGCGCCGGTTTTGACACTGACATATAGCCCCACTCATTAATACATGAGAGTGTCACGAGCAGAGACCTTCATAGGCCGGAGCCTTGCTTCATAGGCCGAAGCCTTTCTTCAGGGGTAGAACTTCTGGAGGTGCTGGATGTTCCAGGCGTTCTGGATGGGAACCCCGTCCTGTGTCTCCAGGCGCGCCGCTCTAGGCCTAGAGACACTGGCAACCCTAAACATGCCCTCTCACATGGGAGAGAGCTTATGCAGCCCCTCCCTGGAGGGCACCCGCCTCAGGACGATATCGCCCACCTCTTACGTCCTAGAGCGGACGCTGCGGCAGTGGTACCGCCGCAGCGCCTGCTGGTACCTCGCTGCAAGGAGCAAGGCTTGACAGCGGTGTTCCTCCCCCGGCACGAGATCCATCCTCTGCGTGGCGTCCTTCTACGTTTTGTCGAACGCCAGGACCAGCGTGGAGTGATGCTTGACCTCTTGAGAGAGAACCACTTCTGCTTCGTAGACGAGGAAGAAAGACGTTTCTCCTGTTGGCTTGGTCGCGGTGGTATGGATGGACCACAACACGGACTGCAGCTCGTCGAGCCAGCCCCTGCCATAGGCCTCGAGCTTCTCCTTGAAGGTGCGGGTCTTGAGGCCCCTCAAGACCTCCGCATTGGCTCTCTCAGCCTGTCCATTGCTCCGTGGGTGTGCTACTGAGGCATAGCAGATCTGTGTTCCAAGGTTAGCACAGTATGTTTTGAAAAGATTGCTAGTGAACTGCGAGCTGTTGTCGGTGATGATGCGATTGGGGACCCCAAATCGGCTCATGATTCCCTTGATGAACTTGAAGGTTGATCCTGCTGGGATGGTGCACACAGCTTCTACCTGCGCCCACTTGATAAACTTGTCGATGGCGACGTAGAGGTATCGGTAGCCCCCTGGTGCCCGAGGGAATGGCCCCAAGATGTCCAGCCCCCAGACCGCAAATGGCCATGTGAGTGAGATTATCTGGAGACCCTGCGCAGGCTGATGGATCTACTTGGCGTGGAACTGGCATGCTTCACAAGATCACTCCAGCTCGGTAGCGTCGTTGAGCACCGTGTGCCAGTAGAAGCCGTTGCAGAACACCTTGCCCACCAGGGTGCGTGACGAGGAGTGATGCCCGCAATCCCCACCGTGGATGTCCGCCAGCAGCTCGAGCCCTTGTTCCCTGGAGATGCGTCGTAACGAAACATCATTGGGCCTCTTGCAATATAACTCACCATCATTGATACAGTACGCGGTGGCTTGACGGGCCACACGCTCAGCGTCCTCTTCCTTCTCTGGCAGGGTCCCTCGAAGCAAGTACGCCTCGAACCCTTTCGTCTGGCACCTCTCCTGAGGCTCGAGCGCGAGTAGTAAGCGGGCTCCTGAGGGGTGACCGCAGGCTGGAGCGCCCGTCTCGGGTGTCTGTGGCAAGTCCTCCTGGGGTGGTGCTGCAGTTGCGATGTGCGGAGCCGCAGATGGCTTGAAGAGCCGCTCCTCAAACACCCCTGGCTCCCGAGGGAGCCTGTGAGAGGCTCTTTTGGCGATGTCGTGTGCTTCCTTGTTCGTCCCGCGCGACACATGCTGTAACTCCACACCCATAAACCGCTTCTCCATTTTGCGCACCTCTTCTAGGTACGCCTCCATGTGTTCGTCCTTAGGCGTGTATTCCTTGTTGGAGAAATTGACGAGAAGATGGGAGTCGCCCTTGAAGGTGAGACGCTTTACCCCCAGCGCAGCCGCAGCCCTGAGCCCAGCGACCAAGCCTTCGAATCTGCGATGTTGTTGGATACCTTCTCGCCCCGTTGAAAGCAGAGTTGTACTGCATAGCAAAGCTTGTCCTTGGTGGGCGAGATGAGGATGGCCCCTGCCCCTGCGCCTTGCCGAGCAAACGCCCCGTCGAAGTACATGATCCATCCGTCTGGCTCTTCATCTCCTGGTAAGAGGGAGCAGTCCTTGCTTACTCCATGGTTTGGAGCATCAGTCCACTCGGCCACGAAGTCAGCAAGGGTCGCGCCCTTGATGACCCTGGCGGTACTGAACTCGAGATCAAATGCTTGAAGCTCAATGTTCCATTCAGCAACTCGCCTGGCTGCTCGGGCTCCAAAGCACCCTCTCTAGTGGGTACGCTGAGACAACTCTGATGGGGTGGCCTTGAAAGTAGTGGCGCAGCTTCCTGGAAGCGACTAGAAGTGCGAGCAAGAGCTTTTGTGGCGTGGGTTAGCGTGCCCGGGCCTCCCTCAGTATTGTGCTGACAAAGTAAACGGGGAGCTCGACGAGGGGGGAGGCATCAGCAGAATCTTGTTCTTCACGGGGGCACAGGTCCCTTTTGGCCTCATGAGGCCTATGCTCTGGAGTCTCGATAGCCATGGGGTCATTCGTAGCCTCAGGAGGAATGTCAACCGCTGTGCCGGTTGAGACTTCAGATGCCTTCCCCGGGGTGTGCTGCACTTCGCTTGCTGGTTGTGCATCCTGTTGCGCCTTCTTGACCGGGCGCTCCTTCCTTAGTGCCACCAGGGCGGCGCTTGCTGATTGTGGGGTTGCTGCCAGATAGAGCACCAAGGGCTCGAGAGGGCGCGATGATACCATCACGGGCGGACTGGTCAGATATCTCTTGAGGAACTGGAAGGCTGCGTCTGCCTCGGGGGTCAACTCGAATGGCTCCTTCCTTTTCATCAGCTTGAAAAATGGGAGGGCGCGCTCCCCCAGCTTGGAAATGAAGCATCCAAGCGAGGTTACCCAGCCAGCTAGCTTCTCCATCTCCTTTAGGGTCTATGGGGGGGTTCATGTCTTCTATTGCCTTGACCTTTTCCGGGTTAGCCTCGATCCCTCTGTGCGATACCAAGAAGCCTAGCAGCTTGCCGGAGGGGACCCCAAACTCACACTTCTCGGGGTTAAGCCGAAGATCCACCGTGCGCAGGCTGGTGAACGTGTCCTCCAGATCTTCTATCATAGTCCTGGCCTCCCGAGACTTCACCACTATCTCATCGACGTAGTCCTCCATGTTTCTCCCGAGCAACGAACCCAGGGCGATGTGCATCAACCACTGGAAGGTTGCTCCAGCGTTGCACAGCCCGAAGCGCATGCAGGTGTAGCAGTACACCCCGCATGGGGTGAGGAATGCCATCTTTTCCACATCCTCCACGGCCATCTTGATCTGGTGGTTGCCGGAGTAGGTGTCCAGGAAGCACAACAGGTTGCACTCGGTGGTGGAGTCGACGATCTGGTCGATGCAAGGGAGCAGAAAGGGATCTTGAGGGAAGGCCTTATTGAGGTTGGTGAAGTCGACACACATGTGCTCCTTTGCTCCTTTCTTGGGGACGATGATGGGATTCGCCAGCCACTCTGGGTACTGCACCTCTCTGATGACCCCTGCGGCTTGTAGCTTACGGGTTTCGTGGACGATGAAGGCCTGCTTCTCAATGGGTGTCGGCGAGCCTTTTGCTTTACCAGCCGCACATTTGGGCATACCCTCAGGTGGTGCTAGATTATCCCCCTCGGGACCCCGGCCAGGTGTTTGGGTTCCCAGGCGAATACATCCTTGTTGGCTCGCAGAAAGTTGATCAATGCCTCCTTTTGATCCTGTGGGAGGCCATCCCCTATGGGGAGGGTGGCGCTGGCCGTGCCATTCTCGTAGACCGGCATTTGCTTCGTCTCGGCTCGGTCCTGGGAGAACAACTGCTTCTTCTTGGCATGCGCTGCCTCTGGGCCCTCCTGATCCTCCTTCTTGCCGAGTATCGTGGTCTCAGCTGTCTTGAAGGAGAGCTTGAGGGCCTGCAGCGCGCCTTTGGTGTCCCCCACCACCGTGAGGACACCGTTGCTACCCGACATCTTCATGAGGTTGTACGCGGGATGGGTCGCAGCCATAAACTGCGCCAATGCTGGGTATCCCAGAATGGCGTTGTACGGCAAGTTGATCTGGCGATGTCGAACTCGACGAGCTTGGTGCGGTAGTTGTCGCGGGTCCCAAAGGTGACAGGGAGGCGGATCTACACCAGGGGCCTGGTGGAGCTGTCTCCAACTCTGGAGAAAGGCTTGAATCCTGTTGACCTTTGAGGGCCATGGGGAACCAGTTGGCCTTCACCTTGTCGTCTCCGCCGCCCGCCAAACTGCCTCCTTGTAGGACCTAAGAAAGTGGGCCGAATCTGCCGCGTCGTCATAGCGCGGCGGTATCTCCGGTCAGAACTCGGGCGGCCACTGCACCTGTCGCAAGGTGGGGGCGAAGCAGCGCAGCCCTGGTGATTCGCGCGTCGACAAGGCCGACGGAGGAGCGCCCGCCATATGGGTCACTGGCATGATCTGGAGGTCGAGGAAGAGGATTCCGACGCACCCCTACCTGGCGCGCCAAATGTCAGATTTTGGGATCCGGCAACCCGTGAGAGGTCCAAACACTGGGGTGCGTGCGGAGATCTCAACTTGCCCAGCCTGTCTACTCGCAATCCTCCCTAGCTAGCCTAGCTTGTAGAGCTCACAGAGACACAAAGACACAGAGATTTATACTGGGTCGGGCCACCGTTGTGGTGTAATACCCTAATCTAGGGTGGTGTGGTGGATTGCCTCGAGGGCTATGGATGAACTAGTACAAGGATGAACAAGCCTCATGAGGTGAGGTGTTCTTGAGCTAGTGAGGTGCTCTTCTTGCTCTGGTTTCGGTCCTCTTCTGTGGTGGTGGCTAAATCCTATATATAGTGGCCTTGGTCCTCCTCCCAAATATGAGCGAGAAGAGATTCCACAACGGCGGGCTTTGAAAGGGGACAAGTAGTACAGTCTATCCTAACAAAAGTAGTCTTCGCCTGTGAAAAGCCTTTGGTCGTGACGCTGCGCTGCGCTTGGTGATGACCTCCGTCCTGCCGTCCTGGCGGTCTTGGTCTTGTTGCACCAAAATGGAAACCTTTGGCTGATTCCTCGGGACTCTGTGCCTGTGGCTTGCCTCCCTTGCACAAAAGAGGAAACATGCGCTCTACACCCGCCTGGCGCCAGCCTGATCTTGGTCGTCATGGCTCACGTCAGCTGAGCCTCATGAGGTAGCCGCATAGAACTCTACGCCCCTCAGGAGCCCTCCAGAGGAGGCCAACTCCTTCAGGGGTCTTGGCGTCGTCCGCCTTGCGAGGCTTTTCCCCTCGCGACGGTCTTGCTGCGCTGATGTTGAAGCTGGGCTGTACCAGGCCGTCGATGGAGCCACACGGTGGGCCGCAGGCAGGCAGGACTAGATACCCCCAAGTCCAGGACGGCGACATAAACCTTGTAAAATAAGAGAGAATAGGCATAAGTATTGTGACATAACGTGTAATAACAGCCCATAACACAATAAAAATCGATATAAAAGCATGATGCAAAATGGACGTATCAATCCTCTCCTCATTTGTGAGGGAAGCCATCAGATCGTGCCTACACTTCAACTACTCATTTTCTAAGAGGGAGAGCCACCTACTCATGAATCTTGATCAAGATATTCCAATCCAACCATATGAATCTTGATCTCTAGCCTTCCCCAAGATGCTTTCCACTCAAATCATATTTCCGCCAAATCCAATCCTATGAGAGTGAGGTGAGTGTTGGGGAGACTATCATTTGAAGCACAAGAGCAAGGAGTTCATCATCAACACACCATCTATTACCTTTTGAAGAGTGGAGTTTCTAGATTGGTTAGGTGTCACTTGGGAGCCTCTGATAAGATTGTGGAGTTGAACCAAGGAGTTTGTAAGGCAAGGAGATCGCCTACTTCGTGAAGATCTACCCTAGTGAGGAAAGTCCTTCGTGGGCGATGGCCATGGTGGGGTAGAAAAGTGTCAGTGGAAGCGACACCTATGGGATCACGGGAATCCCTACTACAGTTGCGGGGCGCGGGGTCATGAGAAGAGCGGGATCAACAGTCAGCACAAGCACTCGGGTCATTTACCCAGGTTCGGGCCGCGAGGATGCGTAAAACCCTAGTCCTGCTTTTGTGTGTATATCAGTGTTCTTGGAGTTCTTGAGCTAGCTACGATGAGTGTCACTTGTCCAAGGGTCCGAATCCTTCTCCTGGATGCCTCGGGCCTCCTTTTATAGTCAAGGGGATCGCCATAGTGGCACACAGGAGGTGGCACTGGTGTACTATGGCTAAACTTATCGCTTAGCCATTACGAGACAAGACGCATTTAATGCGCCCCTTAGGTGCCCCCCTTACTTTACCGCTGCCACGCCCTGCTTCGACACGCGCCCAGGCCAACGAGGCGGTCAGCGCCATGTAGGCTGGCAGGCTGTTGAGGTGGCGCATTGGTAGGGCCTTCACGAAGATTTTCATGCCACCACGTAGGCATGCGCTAAGTTGGCTTGGAAGCCTTACATCGACCCGCAGGTGCCTGCCTAGCTTGCGGGCTGGCAGCTACATTGTCGGGTGGTAGGTGCGACATATGCCAACGGGTGGCTTATCATTGTGGGAGCCAGTAAGACGTCGCCGGGGCCTGGAAACGGGATAAGGCAAAGACATGCACGCCGGCGAATCTTACCCAGGTTTGGGGCTCTCCGTGGAGATAACACCCCTAGTCCTGCTCTGCAGGGTCTCCGCAGGATCACTAGATCAACAAGTAGCTACAAGAGGCTCCTTGAGCTGTTCGGTGGGAGGAGGAAGAAGGGCAAGGCTAGCTCTCTTCTCTCCCTATGGTGATGTCTAAAACTCTCTGAGATCAACCATTTGCATGGGTGTCCTGGGGGTTTATATAGGCCTACCCCCCGGGGGTACAATGGTAATCCGGCTGGGTGCGGGCCTAGGCCGTCAGTGTCTACGACCGCCGTCTTCTCCGCCGGCTTCTAGGGCCCACCGACTGGTGGGTCCCACCGGCTGTCGGCCCGTTGGTCGACAGGCCGGCCCCACCGCATGGGGGATCTTGTCGGGGGCTGGTTACTGTTGCCTCGCCTCTGATGACAAGGGCTTTGTCGAGGTAAGGATGGCTACAGTGCCGCCGCCTTACGGGCTCCCACTGTAGCCTTACCCCGTCTTGTTCGCTTAATGGTGCGCGCGCCCCGAGGGGGGAGCAAGCCGGCTACTGGAAGCCGGCCCGGCCTTAGGCCGGCTGGGGGAGGCTGGGCCGCCTTCGGATGTCTCTCTGACCGAAGGGGCCCGCCGCCTGCAGGCCGTACTGGCAACCCGTCGTGGATGGCGGCATGATCCGCAAGGCAACAGTGCCACGCCGAACGCGGGATGGCCGCCCCGTACAGTGTACTGTAGCCATGCATACGCCGGGAATCGGGGGTGGCAGGATTCGCTGTAGCCACGCCCCGTCCCGTCACCGTTATGGGGGGTGGACTTTAGGATGCGGCCTTCGGCCGCTTGCTTCTTGGAGTCGGCCCTTCGTGGGCCGCCTTCCGGGAGTCGGTCCTTCATGGGTCGGCTTCTTGGGGTCGGCCCGATGGTGGCGTCCTCCAAAGGTTGTTTTATGGCCGGGCCGCCTTCCGCCAGCCGACCTAGGTGATAGCCGGCCGGAGGAAGGCGGCCCCGTGTCTCAGGTGCTTCGAGGTCCGATCGGCCCATTGTTTTTTCTGAGGGCCTAAGGGAGCCGGTTAGGCTACCCGTGGTCATTTACTCCGACAGTAGTCCCCGAAGCTGGTTGAGCTTCACGGCCAAAAGGGGGAATCGTGAAGCTCGGCCAGCTTCCTATCCCGAGGAGCCGGCAGCTAGGAGCCGGCCTTCGTTGCGCGTGCCTTCTTGGTGAAGCCTCCTCAAAATTCGAAGGCGGGAACCAGCTGGCGCGCTAGCCGAGCGGCGGGCTGACCGGCCGCTTTCCGCGCGCCATGTGGCACCCTTCGGCTAGCAGGGCCTGCCAGCCCACGCGTGTGACAGGACACCGTCACAGGCCGAGGCCCGCCACTCCCGCGCCTCGGCCCGCACGCGGATCTTCTGTGGCCCAAACCGACCGCATGTCTTCCGGCGGCGGTTCCCGCTCGCCATCAAGGCGCGATAATCGCGGGGCGTGGGGGAGTGGGCGCAGTTAATCCCACGCCTCGTTGTGCCTCGCCTCCTCGGCTTCACCGCGTGAGGCTACAAGTAGGGGTGGGGAGGGGGAGCAGCAGTCGTTCGCACGCTCGCCCTCGCCCTACCTCCTTGTTCTGCTTCGCTGCGGTAGCCCCTCGCCGTGCTCCCGCTTCGCCATCCTTTCTTCCTCCCAGTGTGCCGCAGGCTTGCTGCCTCCGTGCCGGGCGCTTCTCGCTGTCGCGCTCGCCGTCATGGCTCCAACGTCGAGCTCTTGGGACGGCTCCATCGTCCGCGACGACGACATCGAGTTTCTCCGCAAGACGCGGCGGCTGCCGAGCGAGGATCTTGTGCAAGTCTGCCTCGCGCTAGCGAGGGAGGTTTCGCCGGTGCTGGAGGAAGGCGAGCGAGTGATCTTCTACTCACACTGCCTGCGCGGCGTCGGCCTCCCCGCGAGCGGCTTCTTCCGCGCGTTTCTTGACTTCTACCAACTCCAGCCACACCACCTCACCCCCAACACGGTGGTGCTGCTGTCGGCCTTCGTCTCTTTGTGCGAAGGTTTCCTCGGCGTCCTCCCCACCATCGAGCTCGGGGGGGAGTTTTTTCAATCGAAGCTCGGCACGATCGTCGCCGGTGTGCCGGCTCCGTGCGGCGCCTTCATTGCCATGAGGAGGTCCACCGCCGACAACCCCTTCCCTTCTATCGCGCTGATCCAGTCGGTGAAGCTCTGGCAACGGTCTTACTTTTATGTAAAGAACATTGCCCCGAATGGCGATTATATCAACTTGCCAGCTTACGTAGCCAGCCCGCCGGCTGGGAGGCCGGCTTCATGGTCCTACCGGGCCAGGTCGCTGACGCCGGCTAGAGCCGGAGCCGTCGCCCGACTTCGGGTGCTCATCCAGTCAGACCGCCTAACGGGGCCCGACTTGATCGCCGCCTTCATCAAGCGCTGGATTCTTCCGCTTCAAGGCCGCCCTCATCTGATCTGTCAGATGAGAGGCCGCTTCGACCCAAGCTGGCTCAGCACCAGGGAGATGCCTCACGACGAGGTGTCTTACATGATGAACTACATCGCCAACTGCAAGCTCAAGCCGGACTGGTAGTATGGCATGGCGCCATTCTCTCGCGCCAATCCACCACCTATAGTAAGCTTTCTTTCTTCATTTGTTGCCGAATCCCTTTTCGGGCCGACTATTGACCAGTCGGTCTATCCTCAACCAGAACCCCCTTCTTCATCCTTCGGCTGGGACCGCAGGGTCGGAGCACGAGTTCGCCCCCGACCGCGAGGCGGATGATCCTGCCGACCCCGACTTGGGGGCGGCCGCCCTGGACGACGCCGCCGCGGGGGGCGGCGACGAGACAGGCGGCTCTGGCTTCACCGCCGGCTTCGAAGACTGGCCCGACGATGACGAGGCCGATCCCGCTCCACGCCGCCAGCCGACGTCCGACCCCCAAGGCGCCGGCCCATCCGGCGGGCCGGCCGCACGAGGCGGCACACAGAAGCGTCGAGCCGCGCCGACTCCCTTCGGCGGCCGGCCGAAGAGGCCTAAGGTGCCCGCGGCGGCAACCAAGCGGGACGAGGAGGCAGCGAAGGCGGCACGCTTCCGCAAGGTGGTGAAGCAGCCGCAGGCGGTCTCGGCGTAAGTTCTGGTTCTTATGCATCTTTCTCTTTTTTCCTCAGTTGATGTTCTTCTAAGTCCTTTCTCCGTTTTGTCGATCAGGGCCCCGCTCTCTCTTGAGCGGACTACCGCTGCCTCCATAGTCGGCGGAGCGGGAGGGTCTGCAGGCTCCCGTCGCATAGATCCCCGCGCCGAGCTTCAGGCGGTGACGGAGCAGAACACGCGGGAAGCGCGGGAGGAGCGGGAGGCGGAGGAGAGAAGGGCAGCCGCAGCCGAGCCGGCCCTGGAAATGATGGCGGAGTCGTCCGAGGCGCAGGCCGACGTGATGGCCAGGGCCCGGGCGGAGGCCGAGGCCGCAGAGAAGACGGCGGAGGCCCTGCGTGGCCAGCCTCCGCAGCTCGTCATCCCCCTCCGTTCCGTGCCCCCGGACGTCCCGGAGCCCCCATCGGAGGAGATCAGCCGCGACCCACCGATGACGGAGAGGGAGGAGGGCGACGTAGTCATCCTGGAGGGAGAAGTGGTGCCGCCTCCGCCGGACGGGACAGGCCAAGGCGGCCAGCCCGAGGTGCCGCCTGAGCAGGCGACTACACAGGCAGATCTCGTGGTCTTGTCGCCGACTCGTCGGCGTGCGGCGAGGGCGGCTTCAGAGCTGGATCCGTAGAGTGCGGCCGGCTCCAGCTCGTTGTCGCATGAACTGGAGTCGGCCACCGCTAGCTCGCCAGGCTGGACGCAAGGCGGTGGGACAGCCGCGCTGAACTTGGCGGCGCAAGACGTCCGCAGCCGGCTTCAGGCCCAAACAACCGCGCTGCAGCAGTGTACCCGAGAGTTTCTCGCGACACGGGCGGTCGTTCGGGTGAGTTCTCTTGTTCCTGATTTCTTTCCGTGGGGGCGCGTCAGCGCACCCACTGGGTGTAGTCCCCAAGTTCTGAGCCGGCTGCTGACCAGGCGGCTTGGAACTTCTTCGAAGACTTATTTTTACTGATTTTCTCTTGCTTGCTTCTTCGTCCTGTTTGCAGGCACAACCTCCACGCCGCTACCTTCAACTCCCAGGTCCGGGAGGCAGACAAAAGGGCCACCGATCTGTCGGAGAGCCGGTGTGAACGTCTTTGTCTTTTCATCTCATGTGGGGGCGCGTCAGCGCACCCACTGGGTGTAGTCCCCGAGATTCGGGCTGACTGCTGAGCAGTCGGGTCGGATCTTTCTTGCCAAGTTCTTTCTTAATTTCTTATTTCCATGCTGGCAGGAGCCTACGCCGACTTGAGGCAGCAGCTGGGTGTGGCCCAGACCGCCCTTCGCACCAAGGAGGGTGAGCTCGGTGCCTTGGCTCAGGAGCATGACCGCCTGGCCAAGAGACTGGCCGATCAGGAGGAAAGCCATAAGGCGGCCCTGTAGGCGGCCCAGGACAACGAGGCCACCCTCAAAGCCGAATATGAGACCGAGGCGGCGTGCTGGCCCGAGGCAAGGCAAGCTCTGAGCGAAGGCTACGGCCGTGTCGAGGACTTGGTTGACGGTAGGCCGCCTTCTTCTTCACTCTTTGCTTGTCCTTATAAGTCAGTTTATCTCCTGACTTGCTCTGTTTCCTCTTTTTTGTGAAGAGTACTTTCCTGGCCATTCTGTCGCCGCCAACCAAGCCATCGAAGCCTGCCGAGAGGCCCGGCGGCAGGCTGGGGTTGAGATCGCGTCGGATGCCAACCGGTCGCTTGAGGAGCAGCTTCTGGCGATCGAGACCCGCCTCTAGCCGGCCTACCGCATGCTCCGCCGGCTTCAGCGTGTCGGGGCACAGGTGCTGGCCGCCCTTTGGCCTGGCGAGGTAATTCCTTGCACCCCCAGGCCTACTGCCGACTGGCTGGAGGTAGCCGTCGGCCGCCTTAAGGCCTGGAAGGCTTCAGCAGCTCGATCCGGTGCTCGATGGGCGCTAGAGTTCGTCCGGGCTTGGTACCCTGGGCTGAACTTGGATCAGCTGCGCACCTGGCGGCAGGAGGCCGACGAGGAGCTGGAGGCGGTGCGGCCGGCTATCATCCAACGTGCTTTGGTGATCGCCGACTTCACCGACACCAGCGTCTTTGCTCCTGAGGTGAACGAGGACGGCATTGCGCAGCCGGAGGAATGGTTCGGGCTGAACCCGGCCGATGGTGAGGACTCGGCGGAGGAGATTGACTCCAGTGACGAGGGAGAGGAGGAGGAGGAGGAAGACGGTGAAGATGCTGTGCCGGATGTCGGAGGAGCTGGCCAGCCTCAGCCTGACCGTGTCTCCAGCAACGAGGCGCGCGCGAATGCTCCGCCTGCCACCGGCGACTACCAGGCCGAGACTCGCCAGCCGGCCACTCCTCCAGCCGACACCGCCGTCTCCGCCGTTCTTCCTGAAGCTCCGGGTGCTCCCTTGGCTTGATTCACTGTTTTACTTTCCTGCCAGTCACTCTTTGAACAGACTTGTTATTTTTGTGCAATTCCACCCACTGGGGTGTATTCAAACTTTGTTGAATGTCGGCCTTTCGAAGGCTTTGGGTGTAAATATTATTATGCACGTGCTTGGCTTCCATTCCTACTTGCTTTTTATCTTTTTGCTTTTTGCCTTTGCCGCCTTCCCTTGGTTGCCGCCTTCCCAGCCGGACAGCTGCTCTGCAGTCTGTGGCCGGGTAAGGAATTCAGCCGTCTGGGAAGGCAAGGACTCAAGCTTTCTTAGATTATGGCAGAGTAGGAAAGGAAGCCGGCCAGCCGACTGCTTCGACAGTCGGTTGGGAGGGGGAAGCCGGCTTGTGTTATGTAAGTTCAGTAGTCCTTAGCCGTTTTTCATGTGGGCATCCTTTCCGCCTTTAGCTCTTGCTAGTCGGGCAGCCGATTCTTTGAGCTGTGACTCTTCGCAAGAGAGGGCTTGGGTGCCGGCACATTACTTGTCTGACTGCAGGTAGAACTTGGACATAACTCAAGGCGGCAAGTCCCCGGGCCGACTAGTCGAACCCGGTGCCGGACGGAGAAAGTAAATGGAGTAGGGTAACCATGGGTGCTATACCCGGCATACATAGATAAAATAGGGTAGTCCCGAGAACTCCTCGGGGGCCCGTTGTCTTATACTTAATACAAAAGGTAGCGTGATACATACTGCATTTCAACTGTAAAATCTTCGAAGAAGATTGGCGTTCCACGGGCGCTCCGACTCCTTGCCGGAGTCGTCTCTCTTGCGTGCCTTCGGCTTCTGCACGTCGATTAGGTAATAGGAGTCATTTCCCAGAGCCCAGCTGATCACGAAGGGGCCTTCCCAAGGGGCCGAGAGCTTGTGCTGGCCGGCTGTTCGCTGAATTAGCCGGAGCACAAGGTCTCCCTCTTGGAAAGCTCCTAGCTTCACTCTCCGACTGTGGTAACGACGTAGTCCTTGCTGGTAGATAGCGGACCGGCTGAGGGCTAACAGCCGGCTTTCTTCCAGCAAGTCGACGCCGTCTTCTCTTGCTTCCTTGGCCTCCGCCTTTGTTTACATGGTGACTCGAGGTGAGTCGAACTCGATGTCAGTTGGGATGACAGCCTCACCACCATATACAAGGAAGAAGGGGGTGAAGCCGGTCGACTTGTTTGGAGTAGTGCGCAGACTCCAGAGGACGGCCGGTAGCTTATCGAGCCAGCAGCCGGCCGAACGCTCCAGTGGCATGACCACTCGGGGCTTGATGCCGGAGAGGATGAGGCTGTTTGCTCGCTCGACTTGGCCGTTTGACTGCGGGTGGGCAACGGACGCTAAGTCCAGTCGGATGCCCTGTGTCGTGCAGAAACGTGACAATGCTCCCTTGGCGAAATTTGTGTCGTTGTCGGTGATGATGTTGTGTGGTACGCCGTACCGGGTTGTAATGTCGGCAATGAATGTCACGGCAGTCGGCCCATTCAGCTTCTTGATCGGCTTTGCTTCAATCCACTTAGTAAATTTTTCTACGGTGACAAGCAGATGTGTCATGTCGCCGCGCGCCATCTTGAATGGTCCAACCATGTCCAGTCCCCAGACGGCAAAGGGCCAAGTGATGGGGACGGTCTTGAGTGCAGAAGCCGGCAGGTGTTGCTTGGAGCCAAAAACTTGGCACCCTTTGCAGTGTTTGACTAGTTCCTTGCCATCCTCCAATGCAGTCGGCCAGAAGAATCCATGGCGGAAGGCCTTGGCGACGAGTGCCCTGGAGGCGGCATGGTGGCCGCATTCGCCTTGGTGGATGTCTTCGAGGATTGCTATGCCCTTCTCTTGCTCGAAGCAGCGCTGGAAGACTTCGGTAGAGCTGCGCCTAACTAGCTCTTGATTCATTATTGTGTAGGCTCCGGCTCGGCGTTGGACTTGTCTGGCCGAGATCTCGTCAGTCGGTAGTTCTCCATTCACTAGAAACCGGAGGATGGGCTGAGGCCATGATGGAGTTGTGATTTCTTCGATTGCCAAGACGGCTACTGCAACCAGGGTGGGCGGGCTGGGTTGTGAGGAGTTGGAGTCGGCCTCCTCCTGCTATGCCGCTGCAGTCCCCGGGCCGGGATCGACTATGGCAGTCCCCGGGTTGGGTTCGACTATGGCAGTCCCCAAGCCGGCTGCCGAAGTCCCCGGGCCGCCTGCCTGATCCCCGAAGTCGGATCCGACTGCGTCGGGGTCAGGCACCACGAAGATGGAACTGGATTCTGGAGACGGCTTGACAGATCGATTGAGGAGACGTTGGAGGGCGACACCGGTTGGTATAGCTTGTCGGGTGGATCCTATTCGTGCCAGGGCATCTGCTTGCTCATTGTCGGCACGTGGCACATGAAGGACCTCGCACCCCTCGAAATATCCGCTGAGCTGCTGGACGAGGAAACGGTAGCTTGCCATGTTTGCGTCCTTGGCATCGCAGTCACCGGATGATTGCTGAACCACTATGTCCGAGTCACCATAACACAGGATCCGGCGGATGCCGAGTTCCTTGGCTAGCCGGAGCCCGTGTATGAGCGCCTCATACTCGGCCACATTGTTGGAGGCGGCAAAGTGGATTTGCAATGTGTATCTGAGTTTGTCGCCCTTGGGAGAGGTGAGGACGATGTCGGCTCCCAAGCCGGTGCGCATCTTGGATCCATCAAAATGCATCCACCAATGAGTGGAGTCGGGGGCCGGTGGCAGGTACTGGGTCTCGGCCCAGTCGATGAGGAAGTCGGCCAGTGCTTGGGACTTGATGGCGGTGTGGGGCTGATAGTAGATTGTGTATGGAGCCAGTGCAATGGCCCATTTCGCCACTCGTCCGGATGCGTCCCGGCTGCCTATGATCTCGGCAAGCGGGGCAGTGCATACGACCGTGATGGGATGTTCTTGAAAGTAGGGCTTGAGTTTCTTGGAGGCAAAGTACACACCATAGCACATTTTCTGATAGTGTGGGTAGTTCTGTTTTGAGGTGGATAATACTTCGCTCAAATAATATACCGGCCTCTGGACTAGCTGAGCTCGGCCTTCTTCTGGGCGCTGAACCACAATGACTGTGCTGACCACCCGGCTAGTGGCGGCGATGTAGAGGAGCATGGGCTCCTTCTCAGTTGGGGCTGCCAAGACAGGCGGTGTGGACAACATCTTTTTCAGCTCGTGGAAAGCTTGATCCGCCTGGTCATTCCACTCAAAATGAGCGGACTTCTTCATGAGTCGGTAGAGGGGGAGAGCCTTCTCTCCGAGCCGGCTCATGAAGCGGTTCAAAGATGCCAGGCATCCGGTGAATTTTTGGACGTCTCTTAGCTTGGTAGGGACCTTCATTCTCTCTATGGCCTTGATCTTCACTGGGTTGCACTCGATGCCGCGTTCGGAGACCAGAAAGCCTAGAAGTTGGCCGGCTGGTACTCCGAACACACATTTCTCCGGGTTGAGCTTGATCTGAAACCGGCGCAAGTTCTCAAAGGTTTCCTTGAGGTCTTCCAGCAGGGTGCCGCGTTTCTCCGTCTTCACCACGACATCGTCTACATAGACGTGGGCATTTCTGCCGAGTTGCTTGAGGAGGCATTTCTGCATGCAACGCTAAAAAGTGGCACCGGCATTTCTCAAGCTGAATGTCATAGTCAGGTAACAGAAAGCTCCGAACGGGGTGATGAAGGTGGTCTTCAAGCGATCAGCCGGGTTCAACTTTATCTGGTGGTAGCCGGAATAAGCATCCAAGACACTCAACAGCTCGCATCCGGCAGTGGAGTCTATCACTTGGTCAATCCTTGGCAGGGCGAACGGATCTTTGGGGCAGGCTTTGTTGAGGCTGGTGTAATCGATGCACATGCGCCATTGTTTGTTCTTCTTCAGCACGAGGACCGGGTTGGCAAGCCACTCTGGAAAGAACACTTCCATAATGAAGCCGGCTGCCAGAAGCCGGGCTATTTCTTCTCAGACTACTCTTCTCTTCTCTTCTGACAGGCGGCGCAAGGGCTGCCTGACCGGCTTTGCGTCAGATCGGACGTGTAGCTTGTGCTCGGCGAAATCCGTCGGGACAACCGGCATGTCTTTGGGAGACCATGCGAAGATGTCCCGATTCTCACGGAGGAAATCGATGAGCTCGCCTTCCTATTTGCTGTCAAGGCATGTGCCTATGACAGCGTGCCTCTCTGGGTGCTCCGGGTCCAGGGGTATCTTCTTTGTCTCCTTGGCCGGCTGGAAAGAACCTTGAGCTTCACATTCTTTGGGGTCAGGAGACAAGGCCGGCTGCTTGCCAGCCAAGGCCACAACTCGATCCAGCATATTCTTTTCTTCGACGATCACAAGGGACTCGGCCAGTCGAGTACTGGCTGCTGCACACTCAGAAGACTTCTTGTATTCTCTGGCTATGGTGATATTGCCCTTGGAACTCGGCATCTTCATCTTGAGGTAGGCATAGTGGGGCACAGCCATAAACTTGGCCAACGCTGGTCGGCCAAGCAGTGCGTGGTACGGGCTCTCCAAATCCACTACCTCGAACCATATTGCCTCTCGGCGGAAATGATCCTTGTCTCCAAAGAGGACATCCATCTTGATCTTGCCGATTGGCGAGCAGGACAGGCTGGGTACGATGCCATGGAACACAATCCGGCTAGGCATGAGTTGCCTCGGCTTGAGGTTGAGCTTCTCCATTGTATCTCGGTACAGTATGTTGATACTGCTCCCGCCGTCTATCAGCACGCGGGAGAAGCGAGCGGCGCGCGTCTCCGTTGCCAGGGTAGCATCCAAAACAAGGGCATAGGATCTAGGAGACGGCATCACCTCTGGGTGGTCGTCCCGGCTCCAGCTGATGGGCTTCTCTGACCAGTGCATAAACTCAGGGTTACTGGAGGCGACCGCGTTGACTTCTTGGTGTTGTCAGTGCCGACTTCGCCGATCATATGATTGGCTCGTAAAGACGGCGTAGGCAGCATGCTCGTCAGGGAACTCGTCATGGACGGCTCCGACTGCTGGCCGAGCGGCCGGCTGCTGGGGGGCAGGAGGCGGTTGGCCCGCAGGCAGAGGCGGCAACAGCCCCTCTCCCTTGGAGATTCGGGTGAGCCAATGGCACTTCCGGGTCGTATGGTTGGACGCCTTCGCGCCGTTGTGGAACTTGCAGGGGGCGTCGAGAGTTTGCTCGTAGGAGAAAGCCAGCTGCCAAGCCGGCCTGCCGCCCTTCTGTTTCTTGGGAGCCGGCCATCCCTCAGGTTGCTCTTCTTCGACCGTAACCACCTGCCGACTAGTGGAAGGCGGCATCGGAGCCTTGCGCTTGTTGTCTTTCTGGTACGGGCGCTGAGTGGACTCTCCAGCCGGCGTCTTGGGAGCCGGCGCAAGTACTTTCCCGGAAGCGTCGACTCGAAGCTCGGTCTTCATGAAGGACTCGGCCGTGGCGTATTTGTTCGCGATGATCAGCAGCTCGTCAAGCGTAGTCGGCTTGTCACAGAGGAGTCGGTGCTTGAGTAGGGTGCCTTCTCGGCACCCGGCCGTGAAGTACTCTATTGCTTGAACCTCGTGCACCCCTTCGCAGGAGTTTCAGAGCTCGGCCCAATGCGTAAGGTAGTCACGAGTCGACTCGTTGGGTCCTTGTACGCACAAGGAGAGCTGTCGGGGTTTGGGTGCCCGCTTGTAGGTGCTGGTGAAGTTGCGGATGAAGGCTTCCATGAAGTCGAGCCAGCTGTTGATGCTGTAAGGCTTGAGGCTATTGAGCCAGGTGCGCGCCGTGCGTTGGAGCATCATGGGGACATACTTCACGGCAACACGCCGGTTGCTGTTTGCTATGCGAACAGCGGTGGAGTAGTCGATCAACCAGTCCTCCGGCTTCACGGAGCCGTTGTACTTGGGCGTGTATCTTGGGAGCGAGAACCCTTTGGGAAAGGGCTCGTCGCGGATGCGGGGGCCGAAACAAGGTGGGCCGACATAATCTTCCTCTTCTAGGGCCAGGGATCGCGCAAGGCGATCGATCCGATGGCGGGCATCATTCTCGCCGACTCCTTCGCGGCGACCAAGTCGGCCGCTGAGAGTCGGATGCTCGATAGGCGGCGGGGTGGGATATCTTTCCCCGCGAGGCGGAGGAGGGGGCGGGTCGCCTCGTCTCTCCATGCCTCGGGGACGGCCTTCCGCGTCGCGCTTGATGGTGATTCGTGTCCGGCTGCGGCTAGCAGCCAGCTCCTTCTCTTGTCTCACACGGGCGCCACCCGCAGTCGGCGTACGCGACATCGCGCCGTGTTCTCGGCGAGGGGGGATTCTAGCTCGGATGTCGGCTTCGTGCCGCGCTACGGCCGCGTCGATCAGCTGCTGGATGCATCTGGTCATGTAGGGGAGCTCATCGGCCCCTAGTCCATTGAGCTTGTCAACGATCGACTGGGCGGCGCGTAGATTCTCGAGGGGCGTGGCGTAGACCCGGCGGTCCGCTCCGAGCATGCTGGCAATGGCCACGCCGCGTTTCTTGACGACGCCAACTCGGCTCGGCCCTTCTGGGGGCGGCGTGCCGAAGGCGGCGCGGTCGACTTCGCGCTGGTGGGCTTCCGTGAGGTGTCTCATGGTGTTTATCTTCTCGCCCTCCGCGGCGAGGGCAAGGCGGCGAGCCTCCAGCGCCTCAACGTCGGCGTTGGCCAGGATGGGGAAGGACAAGTCCTGCAGCACCGCTTGCAGGGCATCGTGGGTGTTCTCGCCGGAGGCGGCTCTGTGGCTGATGACCAGCACCTCGGTAACGGTGTTGCCGTCACTGTCAGCTTGCGGGAGAGGGTCGTCGAAAACGATCACGTCGGTGGGGAAGGCATCGAGGGACGCCGTGTCGGAGTCGACAAGCATCGGGTCGGTGGAGCCGACCGACTCCAAGTCTGTGGTAGGCTCGCCGGAGACGTGGAGTTGGTCGAGGAGGCTGACGAGACGGCTCACGAGGCAGCCGGTGCCCGCATCGGACGCGGGCTCGTCGGAGATGCAAACCTCGCCAAGGAGATCGGCCAGGCAGCTCGCCGCGCAAGCGTCGTCGACGCTTTGCAGCGCGTCGGGGCAAGCGCCATCGGGCGTGCCGGGCTGGCTACGCTCGCGGGGGAGGAAGAGGGTTCCCGTCTAGAGCAGGTCTTCGGATGATGGTGCACCTGGCCCCACGGTGGGCGCCAAATGTCAGGTGGTAGGTGCGACATATGCCAACGGGTGGCTTATCATTGTGGGAGCCAGTAAGACGTCACCGGTTCCTAGAAACGGGATAAGGCAAAGACATGCACGCCGACGAATCTTACCCAGGTTCGGGGCTCTCCGTGGAGATAACACCCCTGGTCCTGCTCTGCGGGGTCTCCGCATGATCACTAGATCAACAAGTAGCTACAAGAGGCTCCTTGAGCTGTTCAGTGGGAGGAGGAAGAAGGGCAAGGCTAGCTCTCTTCTCTCCCTATGGTGATGTCCAAAACTCTCTGAGATCAACCCTTTGCATGGGTGTCCCGGGGGGTTTATATAGGCCTACCCCCCAGGGGTACAATGGTAATCCGGCTGGGTGCGGGCCCAGGCCGCCAGTGTCTACGACCGTCGTCTTCTCCGCCGGCTTCTGGGGCCCACCGACTGGTGGGTCCCGCCGGCTGTCGGCCCGTTGGTCGACAGGCCGGCCCCACCGCATGGGGGATCTTGTCGGGGGCTGGTTACTGTTGCCTCGCCTCTAATGATGAGGGCTTTGTTGAGGTAAGCATGGCTACAGTGCCGCCTCCTTGCGGGCTCCCACTGTAGCCTTACCCCATCTTGTTCGCTTAATGGTGCACGCGCCCCGAGGGGGGAGCAAGCCGGCTACTGGAAGCCGGCCCGGCCTTAGGCCGGCTGGGGGAGGCTGGGCCGCCTTCGAATGTCTCTCTGACCGAAGGGGCCCGCCGCCTGCAGGCCGTACTGGCAACTCGTCGTGGATGGCGTCATGATCCGCAAGGCAACAGTGCCACGCCGGACGGGGGATGGCCGCCCCGTACGGCGTACTGTAGCCATGCATACGCCGGGATTCGAGGGTGGCAGGGTTCGCTGTAGCCACGCCCCGTCCCGTCACCGTTATGGGGGGTGTACTTTAGGATGCGGCCTTCGGCCGCTTGCTTCTTAGAGTCGGCCCTTCGTGGGCCGCCTTTCGGGGGTCGGTCCTTAATGGGCCGGCTTCTTGGGGTCGGCCCGATCGTGGTGTCCTCCAAAGGTTGTTTTATGGCCGGGCCGCCTTCCGCCAGCCGGCCTAGGTGATAGCCGGCCGGAGGAAGGCGGCCCCGTGTCTCAGGTGCTTCGAGGTCCAATCGGTCCATAGTTTTTTCTGAGAGCCGGTTAGGCTACCCGTGGTCATTTACTCCGACATGCATGGGAGCGGCGGTGGAAACTTGGCGGGCGTGGGCCTGGCTATGGCCCTGCTATGTCTTGACCTTGCGTTGGTTTTCCTTGAAGAGGAAAGGGTGATGTAGCAAAGTAGTGTAAGTATTTCCCTCAGTTTTTGAGAACCAAGGTATCAATCTAGTAGGAGGCTCCTTAGAAGTCCCACGCACCTACACAAACAAACAAGAACCTTGCAACCAACGCAATAAAGGGGTTGTCAATCCCTTCACGGCCACTTGCTAAAGTGAGATCTGATAGATTGGAAAGTAAAAGATGCAAACAAAAGTAGATGGAAAACTTATGTGATAAAAGATAGACCCGGGGGCCATAGGTTTCATTAGTGGCTTCTCTCAAGATAGCATAAGTATTACGGTGGGTGAACAAATTACTGTCGAGCAATTGATAGAAAAGTGCATAGTTATGAGAATATCTAGGCATTGTCATGTATATAGGCATCACGTCCGTGACAAGTAGATCGAAACGATTCTGCATCTACTACTATTACTCCACACATTGACCGACTCCTGCCTGCATCTAGAGTATTAAGTTCATGAAGAACAGAGTAACACATTAAGAAAGATGACTTGATGTAGAGGGATAAACTCATGCAATGTGACATAAACCCCATTTTTTTATCCTCGATGGCAACATACAATACGTGCCTTGTTGCCCCTGCTGTCACTGGGAAAGGACACCACAAGATTGAACCCAAAGCTAAGCACTTCTCCTACTGCAAGAAAGATCAATCTAGTTGGCCAAACCAAACAGATAATTCGAAGAGACTTGCAAAGATAACCAATCACACATAAAAGAATTCAAAGGAAATTCAAATATTTATCATAGATAAACTTGATCATAAACCCACAATTCATCGGATCTCGACAAACACACCGCAAAAAGAGTTACCTCGAATAGATCTCCAAGAAGATCGAGGAGATTTTTGTATTGAGATTCAAAGAGAGAGAAGAAGGCATCTACCTAATAACTATGGATCGGAAGGTCTGTGGTAAACTACTCACAACTTATCAGAAGGGCCTTGGAGATGATGTAGAGGCCCTCCATGGTCGATTCCCCATCCGGCGGAGCGCCGGCGAAGGCTCCAAGATGGGATCTGGCAGATACAGAAGGTTGCAGCGGTGGAAATAGTTTTTCGTGGTGCTCCTCGAAGGTTTCAAGGTACGGGAGTATATATAGGAGGAAGAGGTAGGTCGGTGGACGCTCGAGGGGCCCACGAGGGTGGGGGCACGCCCACCCCTAGGGGGCGCGCCGGGCACCCTCGTGGCCGCCTCCTCTGTTGCTTGACGTCCACTCCAAGTCCCGCGGATCACATTTGTTCCAAAAAGATCGCTCTCGAAGGTTTCATTCCGTTTGGACTCTCTTTGATATTCCTTTTCTTCGAAACACTGAAATAGGCAAAACAACAGCAATTCGGGCTGGGCCTCCGGTTAGTAGGTTAGTCCCAAAAATGATATAAAAGTGTAAAGTAAAGCCCATAAACATCCAAAACGGGTAATATAATAGCATCGAACAATCAAAAATTATAGATACATTGGAGACGTATCATTCCCCGCGGATGTCCTCGGCAAGGGCCTTGCCGGGGCCCCGGCAAGGGTCTTGCTGTGGCGTTGTGGTCGTCCTCGGCAAGGATCTTGCCGGAGGTCTTGCGGGTTTTCTCGGCAAGGATCTCGCCAAGGTTCATCGTCTTATAATCCTCATCTGACTTGGAGTATTTCTTGTCTTCACAAAGATCTATATGCCATCACGGAGGCGCCTCCCGAGCCTTGGTCCCAATTTGGTTGATGTCGGTGTCAAAACCGGCGGATCTCAGGTAAGGGGTCCTGATCTGTGTGTCTAAGGCTAATGGTAACAGGAGGCAGGGGACATGATGTTTTATCCAGGTTTGGGCCCTCTCGATGGAGGTAAAACCCTACTTCCTGCTTGATTGATCTTAATGATATGAGTATTACAAGAGTTATCTACCACGAGATCGTAGAGTCTAAACCCTAGAAGCTAGCCTATGATGATTATGATTGTCCTCGTCCTACGGACTAAACCCTCCGGTTTATATAGACACCGGAGGAGGCTAAGGTTACACAGAGTCGGTTACAAAGAAGGAGATCTATTATCCGAATCGCCAAGCTTGTCTTCCACGCAAAGGAGAGTCCCATCCGGAGACGGGATGAAGTCTTGGGTCTTGTATCTTCACGATCCAACAGTCTGGCCAAAGTATATAGTTCGGCTGTCTGGATACCCCCTAATCCAGGACTCCCTCAGTAGCCCCTGAACTAGGCTTCAATGATAATGAGTCTGGCGCGCAGTTTGTCTTCGGCATTGCAAGGCGGGTTCCATCTCCGAATACTCCAAAGTAGATTAGGATTGTGTCCGGCTCTGTGAGATAATTTCCACACACCACCGTAGAGAGCATAACACTTTGCAAATCTGATCTGCCGACAATTTTTTTTCATGGTGTGCCCTTACGTCGTGGCCTGGCTCAATACGAACCGTCTTTTCTTGGCCTGCCTCAACACGCATTGCGAGGCGGTTTTATTGGCAAGCCTTGCCAAAGCAGAGATCGTGTTCCCCTTATCGCGGGATCCTCCATCAATACGGGCGCGTGCAACCCCACGAAGCCTGTTGGTATGACTCCGTGTTTTTAGGTAAGTCCCAAGCGGTTATGCTGAGGACGCTTGATATTCACCCCCTTTATAGAGGGGCCGAGGCCTATCCCTCTTTCCTACCACACTTGCGCCTTTCCGCATCTCGAGTTCCAACACCCGAAGCCCAAGCTTAGGTACTTCGGATCTTCAATAATGTCCGGATCCAACCTTCAAGGCCGGTGGATGGCCTCCTCTATCATAGAGGAGGATATTGTGAAGCTTAGGGAGGTCAGATATCTGACCGCCGACATCAAGCACAGGCTTCCTACTCCAGGGCAGGTTATCCCTACCCCCGAGCCCAACGAGAGTGTCATATTTGTTTCTCACTTTCTCCGCGGCTTAGGCTTCACCCTCGATCCCTTTGTGAGAGCGCTCATGTTCTATTACGGGCTAGATTTTCATTTATCTAGCTCCGGACTCCATCCTTCATATCTCGTCGTTCATCTTCATGTGAGAAGCCTTCCTCCATATCACCCCGCACTTTGGCTTATGGCTCAAGACCTTCAATGTGAAGCCGAAGATGATTGAGGGACAACACACCGAGTGCGGAGGCGCTGCAATAAGCAGGAACACCGATGCCCCATGGCCAGAGGGCTTCTTCCCAGAGGTGTCCGATCTATGGCAGCGGAGGTGGTTTTACATCATGGCTCCCAGAGGCACAAAGTGGGTGGCTGCCCCCGGCTTCCGCTCGGGCCCTGCGCCTCAACTGGCGTCATGGGCCAATGTGGGACTGGATTGAGGGCCTGCTAATGATGTACCAACATTGCAAAGCCGCATTCGGGAGCTTCTTGAGAGGGACATTAGTCTTGTGAGTGTAATTCAGGTAATGCTAGTCTGACGGATCTTGCCGTGCAAGCGTCGGCCTCTCCGGATGTGGGAGTTCAACCCAGAAGGTCCACGGACTATTCTGCACTTCTTCGGCATGACGCTCAAAGGGATGTGTAAGTTATTCTTTAGACCACAAGTAAAGTGTCCGGACACCATCGAGGATGCGGGCTTGAGCTGCAACTGCCCAGATACCCAGGTAAGTAACCCAGAAACCGAACACTTCGTTTATATTTATCATAACATTGTTCTGAAAACCATCCGCGGCCAGGAATGGCTCAGCAAGGCGGAGAGAATCAGGTGTCCGGCACCACTTCCCGAGGGCTCGCCTAGTCCTGCCATAGCCAGGATGCTTAGTCATGTGCTAAGTCAAGTGCCCTCGGGGAAAGACGAAGGGAAGAACAGAGAAGCAGAGCTTCACACATTGCACATCAAAACCAGGGGAATTACTACCTCCGCAAAGGAGGATAGTCTGGGAGGGGAATCTACGGTCTCCTCCCCCCGCGGGAAGAAGAGGGCCACCTCCAAAGACTTGGAGACGGAGGTGCCTAGACAAGGGAAGAAAACTTCACCAGGGCGCCCTGCCCCGAAGGGCGTCCTCACCACGGCATGCCCGCAAACGGGCCAGCCCGCAGCCGAGCTGTAAGTTAATCGTAAATACAAAGCTACTGCTTCCTCCTCCGAGAACAATAACCAGGATCCATTCTTTGCAGTCCGGCTAGCAGCTCTTCTCGACAGAGTTCGTCTTCGGGGGATCTTCTTCCGGAGATGATGGAGAGTGAAACCCCACCTGCGTCTCCGCCTCATGGGGTGGGAGACCCCAAAGTGTCGTCATGGAGGAGTCCAGACTTTTCGAATCCAGAAGCTAACACTTTGGTTGCCCTGAGCCTGGAGCGTTCGGCTCCCACGGGGGGTGATAAGAAGGGTCCGGCACAGTTCGGCGACCGGCCGGACACGTTGACGGGCCTTCTGGAGCAAGCTGCTCTCTTGGAGGATCACCATTCATTGATGAGTATGGTGCTTGAGAAGATTTCATCCGCCACCAGCGGGTTGAATGAAGCTTTTACGAGCCTGCTCAAAGGCTTTGAGGTATGTAATGAAATACATAATTTTTTGGTTGTGGCGCACGCGCTAGGTGTGCTCCGTATAGATAGTAACCCCTGAGACTCTGGTTGCCAGCCCTAGGCGGCAAACGGAGGATCATATTGTTAAGTAATGATCATACTGTATTCATGTGCAGGTGGCTAAGGGTCGGGCGGCCGACCAGACCACCGAAGTCGTCGAGCTGAGGCGACAGATTGAAGTTGTGGATGCCAACATCACGCTTGTGAACGAGCGGCTTAACGAGTCACGAAGTATGTGCTCTATTTTCCTTGTTTTTATAGGAAATATTAAGAGGAGCATAATGTTAATGTGATATGCTTTGACTGCGGGTGGACCTGCTGCCGTGGAGGCCCTGAGGGCGGAGCTTGCCCTAACCAAGGAGCAAGCCCGTGCTAGCAATGCGGCTGCCCTAAAGGCGGCCGAAGAGTTGAGAGCTGAACAGGCTGCTCATCGCCGAAGCGAAGATAAGGTAGCCGAGATGGCCATGGAGCTGAAAAATGCCGCTGGCCGGTATGAGCTCCTTGAAAAAGAGAATCAGGAAAAGTTGGCTGACCTGAAGAAGGTCCTTGATGCGGCCAAGGAGACGCGTTCCAAAATTAGGGATGCGCGGGAGGAGCTTCGACAGGCCGTAGAAATCGCGGCTGGAAACCCCTATTTGTTGTGGATGAAGTTCTTAGATCCAAGGTACGCTCCTCTGGATCGGCGCTGGAGCCCTGCAGACGCGTATGCGGATCTAGCAAAAGAGTACGGCTGATGCGGCCAAGTTTTTCGAGGATCAAAAAGATAATGAAGTGGAAAAGCTATTCTGGTCGCAATTCAGTGCTCCAACGCGCCCGTTGCCATTGAGTGAAAGGATGGCCGCTGTGGCCGAGCTCCATAGGTTGTCCGGTCTTGCAATGAGGTGTGTAATAGACCATCTATGGCCGAAGGGGCCGAAGCCGGACAGTTATTTTGGATTAGTGCAACAATTCCTTGGTGTCGTATCACGAATCGATGCCATGAAGAGGGCGGCGTGCATAGAGGGTGCACGGATGGCTCTTGCTCGTGTTAAAGCATATTGGACAGATATGGAGGCCACCATCATTGCAACCTAGAATCCGGCGGGAAGCCAGGATCCAGCCGAGCACTACTTGGAGCAGGTAACAGAAGGTGCTCATTTAATAGAGGCTCAGGGCTCGAAGAATGTCATGTTCGAGTGACAAATCGTTTCATTGTAAAAACTATTTTATTTTAATTATGAAGGCTATGTTTATACTTTTCGCCCGAAAGTGTTATTGTGCCTCGTGTGCGGCCATTTGATGTATATATGTAATCTGAAAGTTAGCATTCGTTGGCTTCAGCCCCCACGCATACAATGCAGGGGTGTTCGCAAAAATATGCATAATCACACTTGATCCAACGTCTTGGTCCATTAAGGAGGTGATCGCACGTCGAACTAGGCAACCGGACTATATAGCTTTAACACTTTCACTTAGCTATAGGAGTTTGACGGTGGGGCTACTATGTAGCCCCTGGTACCTTTGCGTGCATCCAGATACGGGCGCGTGTGTACATGACCGGGAAATGGTCCTTCGTTAATATGGAGGAATCCTAAAGATTCCGATGAGTCCTCGAGTGGTTGACCAGTCTCTCGCTATATCATGACAGTCAGTTTTCAGCTTTCTCTATTGAGGTGCTCATACGGAATAACCAGGGCACAATCGCAGTAGTACTCCTTTGGCCGCCTTAGCCGATAGGAACAAAACATAAGGCGGCAAACCCAGGAGCCGGGCAAACGCAACATTTGACCAAACCCAGGAGCTGATGCATATAAGGCCAAACTCACGACGCCGAACACTCCCGATGGTATTCGGACTTTATAACATATACTGGGTTCAGTAACGCCCTTTATTATGAACCCTGTATTTCTAGGTACGTGCATTAGTCTGTCTTGGCGAAATGCCAATAACGCCAGTATCCCCTATGGGTGTAGTACCCATGGGATGATAAGCAACAAGAGGCACTAAATAAGGTTTACACAGGGGCTTAATCTAAAGAGAAACCTTTTATCGGGGCCCTGCTTTACGTGTGCACCTTTGTCTCCGTTGTGCCGTGTCCTGGGAGGGTATCGCGCGAATGGTGTTTGTAAAAAGAAAAACTCATGTAAAATAGTATGACGTAAGCGTGCGAAGAGTTGGTTATTATCAGTGGATAGTACAAGTGTTAGACGTTGGCTTGGTAATAAGGCCAAGCCAAAAGGTGGGCTTTATTGAATGTCTGCAGCCCCTGGTGTCCTCTATGGGATTACATGTATAGCACCCAGCTCAGGTTTATCTAGGTTGTTACCGACGGTGGTGTGCCGGACTCGTCTAACCGTGTCCGTGGTCTTAACGACCGATCATGCGTTCTGATATTAGAGGCCGCTTAGTGTCCGGCTGCTAGAGCCGCCGCATATTCTTCCGCACGTAAGGAACGCTCTGTATTTCCGTTAATGGTGATGATGCCACGCGGTCCGGGCATCTTGAGTTTAAGGTAGGTGTAGTGCAGTACTGCTTTGAAGCGGGCGAAGGCCGTTCTCCCGAGCAATGCATGATAACCACTTTGGAGGGGAGCGATGGTGAAGAGTAGTTCTTCGCTTCTGAAGTTGTCTGGAGAACCGAATGTCACCTCTAATATGAGGGAGCCCCTGCAGCGGGCCTCAACACCTAGTATCACCCCTTCAAAGGTGGTGTTACTTTGGCTAATTCTGGATGGGTCTATCCCCATCCTGCGGACAGTGTCCTGGTATATTAGATTGAGACTACTGCCGCCATCCATGAGGACACAAGTGAGATGGTATCCATTGATTATTAGGTCGAGCACCAAGGCAGCCGATCCTCCGTGCCGTGTACTAGTCGGGTAGTCCCTATGATCAAAGGTGATCGGGCAGGCTGACCAGTGGTTGAATTCGAGGGCGACGGGCTCTACAGCGTATGTGTCTCTGAGCACGTGTTTGCACCTTCTCTTGGGTATGTGAGTTGCATAGATCATGTTTACTGTTTTTACCTCTGGTGGGAATTTTTTCTGTCCCCCAGTGTTCGGCTGGAGAGCTCATCCTCGTCTTCACTTGGTGTTTCCCTTTCCTTGTGTTCGGCATTTAACTTGCCGGTCTGCTTAAAGACCCAGCATTCTCTGTGAGTGTGGTTCACAGGTTTTTTAGGGGTACCATGAATTTGGCACAGTCTGTCTAGTACTTTGTTCAGGCCGGACGGTCCCTCTTTGCTGCCTTTTAATGGCTTCTTTTGTTGACCGGGTCGAGAGCCCCTCAATCCGGCATTGACCGCTGTGTTGTCCGGACTTTCTTCCTTGTTTTGACGCTTGTTTTTATTGTGCCGTGGCTTCCCGTTGCCATCCCTAATTTCGGATGTGCCTGGGTCGCTGGTGCCTCTGCGGGCCAACCAGATGTCTTCACCCGCGCAAAAGCGGGTCATAAGGCTTGTTAAGGCTGCCATTGTCCTCGGCTTTTCTTGGCCGAGGTGTCTGGCGAGCCACTCATCCCGGATACTGTGCTTGAAGGCCGCTAGGGCTTCGGCATCCGCACAATCGACAATTTGATTCTTCTTAGTGAGGAATCTATTCCAAAGCTTGCGGGCGGACTCTCCGGGCTGTTGAATTATGTGACTTAAATCGTCAGCGTCCGTAGGTTGGACATAGGTTCCTTGAAAATTGGCCATGAAAGCGTCCTCAAGTTCCTCCCAACTTCTGATTGAATTTTCGGGGAGGCTTTTCAACCAATGTTGAGCTAGTCCCTTCAACTTGAGGGTAAGGTATTTGATGGCGTGGAGGTCGTCCCCACGAGCCATGTGGATATGCAGGATAAAATCCACAATCCAGACCCCGGGGTCTGTCGTTCCATCATATGCCTCTATGTTCACGGGTTTAAAACCCTGTGGAAATTCGTGGTCCGGTACTTCTTCGGTGAAGCACAGAGGGTGAGCAGCCCCTCTGTATCTGGACCTGTTGTGGCATGTTGTCGATTGTTGTTGTGTCTGGTTCTGATTCCGAACTGGTATTCGATTAGTCTGATCGTTTTGGTGACCATAATCCTGCGCCGGAGCGTGTCCTCTAGATCCATAGATGGACCTCGTCGCGCCGGCCTTTTTGTCCAGGAGCTCACCTAAATTGTGTGTGGCGTCAGTAGCTCTCTGTTGCGGTCATGAAGTGGTTGGTCTGGCCTACCGGACGTATTGTTCTTCGGCGGAATGGCCTCATCGTCAAATTCTGGCAGAAGCTTGCGCTTTGGATAGCTCTTTGTGTGGCCATCGTCGCCGTATTTTTCTTCAGTGTCTAGCACTTTATTCCATCGCCGGTTAAGCATTTCCTGCGTGGCCTTAAGCCTTTGCTTCTGCTTCTTTAGGCTTCTCGCAGTGGCCATAAGCCTTTTGTGGAGGTTATCTCATTCCAAACGTTTTTCCGAGATGATGAATGCATCATCGTCCGGACTGTGCTCCTCTCCAGGGGCAGGTTGATGAGTTCGTCCCTCAGGATCGTTGTGATCGGGCGTCTGCTCCAGGCCGTGTTCGGCGTGACCTGTCTCATCCTGCTCCATCGCTGGGTCCATATGGGCGTTGTTGCTATCGTATTTCGGGTTCTGGTAGACCCTTGAGGTTTGAACTCTGGGGTGCACACGAAGATCTTTCCCCTACCAGCTCATGTCTCGAAGTCTCGCAAAGGATCTAGGCTAGAAAGAAGAACACACAAGGGACACGAGGTTTATACTAGTTCGGGCCACCATTATGGTGTAATACCCTACTCTAGTTTGTGGTGTGGTGGATTGCCTCAAGGGCTGATGATGAATAGTACAAAGGGAGAACAGCCTCGCGAGGGCTGTTCTTAAGCTGGTGTGATGAACTGCTTGGGTGAATTCAGTCGCTTCTCTCTAGTCTATGCGCAATCTGGATCCGATCCGTCTACCAGATCCCCCGATGCCTCTACTCTGCGGTGGCTAGTCCTATTTATAGAGGGAGGCCCTGGGCCTCTTCCCAAATAATGAGCGGGAAGGGCGCCAACAATTGGCCAGTTTGAAGGCGAACATCTAGTACACTTATCCTGACTAAAGTTGGTCTTCGGCTGCCAAAGGCTCTGACGATGATGCCATCCTGGGCTCCACAATGACCTCCATCCTGCCGTTCTGCTGGTCTTGGTCTTGTTGCACCGAAACAGTAACCTTTGCCCGATGCCTTGGCCTGCACTTGCCCCCTTTGCACCGAAGGGGAAACAAGGACACTGCGCAGGTCGGCGCCCGCCTGGCGCCCGATCGTCATGGCTTGCGTCACGGGCTCCTCGCGAGGTGCCCTGCCTTGATCTCTCCGCCTCCTGGCGAGCCTGCCTGGTGAGGCTTCTCCTGAGGAAGCTTCCTGTCGTCCGCCCCGTGATGCTTGGCCCGTCGCGAGGGTCTTGAGCTTGAGATGATGAAGCTGGGCTGCATTGGGCCCCCACTTGAGCCACGCCGCAGGCCGCAGGCAGGCAAGTCTGGGGACCCCCGTTCCCAGAACACCGACAGTAGCCCCCAGGCCCAAAGCATGCCCGGACTTGGCTTAGCTGAGAAGCGAAGGGGCAAGTGCGAAGCACCGCGGGCCCCAACAGCCTGCAGCCTTGGGCGTCGCGTGGCGGTTGATTGGACGTGGGCGTCTCCGCTTCCCCACGATGCCTCAGCAACCGTCCTTCTGACAGAAGGGGTTCCCGGGCCAGACTTACTTGCCTTGCTCTAGCTCGCCTTGCTCCAGATCCCCTTTCTCGCCCTTCTCCTTCTCGCTTCCGTAATCCACCAGATCTGTCTCAATCCTTCCCATCCGGCAAGCCATGGCGCCTCGCAAGACCCCGACCGAGGCCTGGTACTCGCCGGCTCTCGATCCTCCGAATGGATCGGAGAAGAATCTGTGAGGCTCACGTTGTGGTAAAGCCCTCAGTGGCCTTGCTGCGCCATTACTTTTACCTCCGGGTTTCTCGTGGCCCCATCACCGCATGCGCGAGCTTTATCGCATATTCCAACTCCAAGGCCATCTCGAAGCCCGGAAGAGGATCGAAGGCTTCCGGAGCAAGTGGGTCATGGTGGATGTCGGGCGCCTCCACCCCTGACTGGTGCTGCCTACGGGGCAGCCCAAGGACGTTGACGCGTGGTCTCGCGCGGAGCTTGTCGACCCCCGCGCGAGGGCGCTGCTGAAGAGGATGAACGCGGACCTGAGGCCAGGCAACTTGGGGGCGGCGAAGCTGACCGGGGCCATGCTCCTAAGGGAGTTCCTGGATCATCGGGTGGCTCCACTCCGGGAGCACTCGCACCCATTGTGGAGGCTTGGGGAAGCGGGCGCTGCCCTTCGCCTGAGCTCCGAGGCCCTGGCCGATGAAGATCTTGTTGCGGCTCTCCACTCCTTGGTTGGGGGACACGTGGTGAGGCCGGAGGGAGCTCCCGTCCCCCTGTTTCTTTGCGGTGACTGGGAGCAGGTGGTGAATACCATGCCCACCTTCAACGGTGAGGGGCTGGTGCCCGCAGAAGCTCCCGGGGAGTAAGGAGGAAGAAGAGGAGGAGGAGGAAGAAGAGTCTGACTTCGAGGCGACTGGCGAGGAGTCGGGGGATTCCTTCCCTCGGCACAGGTCCCGCGCCCTCCGCTCCATGCCGGGCGACGATGAGGCCGGCGCCAGGCGAGGAGGGGAGGATTCTCCCCTGGTCCCGAGGAAGGGCAGGTCGGGTCTGGTTCTCCCAGGGTCTGCTCTGGCTCCGGGGCACCTCTGAGGCCAGCTCCGGCCTTCCCGACGCGCCCTCTGCTTCCGGGCCTCCCAAGGCTGACCCTAGCTGCAGGCTCTCGGGCTTCAAGTTTGGCCGGAGGCTGCTTGAGTCCGCGAACGACGACCAGTAAGTGCTCAATCCGCGCTTTGCTTTGTTTCTGCCACCGAGGCTTGACATCTGCATTCTTTTGTCCAGGCCGGCCCCTGCAGCAAAAAGGTTGAAAGGGGCTTCTGCGGCCCTGCTTGAGGCGAGCTTGTCTGCCGGGGCAGCGCCTTCATCTGCGGGAAAATGAGGCATCGAGGCTCATGCCTCCCTTGCCCGGTCGTCCTCGCGAGCCCAGCAGGGACACTCTGGCGAGGAGTCAACCCCTGTGGCCCCGCTGACCCTGGAGGTGCCTGGGATTGACGCTGCCGCTAAGGTGTCCAAGGCCCAGGAGGCTCCTTCCTCCCAAGCCGTGATCACACTGCCGTCCTCTCCGCCTGCTCCACCGGCTCCTGTCTCTTCTGATCCCTCTGGCGTCCTGGACTAGGCTGCCAACGAACTGAGCCGGCTGTGGGAGGATCTTCGGAGCGCGGACCCCCGCCTGGTGGTCGGGCGCCTGGAGCTAGCTTCTGGCTGGGCCCATTCTGCCGCCTCCGTCCGAGCGGCATTGAGCCAGGCCATGTCGGCCTCCAATGAGGAGAAGCAAGCCGCCTGCCAGGCCAAGGCCGCTCGCGATGCTGCACAGGGCGACACTGCGGATGCCCGGGACCGCTGCAAGGCGCACGAGGTTGAGCTGCAAGGCCTGTGCGACGAGCTCGCCAAGGAGGTCCGCGGCCGCCAGGAGAAGGAGGAGGAGATGAAGGCTCGGGAGGCTGCCGTCAGGGACCAGGACGCTGAGCTTGATGACCGCCGTGGCCGGTTGGAGACGCTGGAGCAGTCGCTGAAGGCAAAGAGGGTCGAGCTGGACAGCAAGGCCAAGGTCCTGGCTAAGGATCGAGTGGCCTTCGCCAGGCTGGAAGAGAAAGCTCGCGCCGCGCTAAGGACGCTCTATGAGGGCAGCTTAGAGAAGTCGTTGGTTGTTGCAAACGACGGCCCTGCGGAGCTGCTTCCCTTCCTGGTCCGTGCACTTGAAGATGTCGCGGACGGCCTTGGCCCCATGGCCGAGGCCGAGGCGCATGCCCTGTCTTCTGCAGCACTGACGCATGTCCTCAGCCACGTCTACCTTCGCGACCTCAACGTCGACCTCGACAGCCTGCTGGAACCTGTGAGCGGCGACCTTGCCGCTGCTGCTGTTGAGGCCGTGAAAGGCCGAGCCGAGGCTTTGCTGGGAAGGTTCCGCACCTTCAGCACCTTGCCCGGGCGCGGTGCTGCCAGCTCCGCGGCCTCAGGAGGCGGAGCCGCCCAGCGTGACTCCACCACAGGCGGCTGCGCCACTGGGAAGTGATCCCTTCACAGCTTCTGTCCTATTTTAATTCCTGCAACATGCACCATGCCTCGTGGAGGCGTTTAAACTTGTGTTTGGCATTGTGAAACAATTTATGGCCTGTAATATTTGCTTTCGAATTCCCTAGAATTTGCTTTTTTTCTCCTATTTTCTTGTGTTATACGTCGGCAGGGCCCGACCCCGCGCATACCTCAGCCGCCGTTAGCCCCGACTGGAAACCAGGACGGGACTAAGGAGTGAGGGGCTACGTGGCAAGTTAGGCTCCTGAGTCGCGATGCTCAGGAGTCCCCCTTAACATGCAAACAGCAAGTAGGGAAGGGAGGCGTGGGAGTGGATTTGTCGTTCTACGTCGGCAGGGCCCGGCCCCGCGCATACCTCAGCCGCCATTAGCCCCGACCGAAAACTAGGACGACACTAAGGAGTGAGGGGCTACGTGACCAGTTAGGCTCCTGAGTCGCGATGCTCAGGAGTCCCCCTTGACGTTCAAATGAGTTTTTATACCTTGGCTCTGCTTGGGGAGGGGCGCGCGACGGCCAGGTCCGAGGGACCTGGCTGGGTGGCATGCGTTCGGGCGTGGCCCGGGCGCAGCCCCCGTGTCGAGCCCCCTCGCACGGCACTCCCGAGGGGAGTCGTTGTGATGGTGCCAGACACTGAGCTCTGGGCTCTCTGAGGTTGATACGGCTGTGGGCCGCCCTCAGTTGTTTATCACAAGCGCGGAGCATAGTGCTTCCGTATGTGTACGGGCATAGCCGCTCCTCGGCAGTGTCGTCAGCCAGCGCGGAGCATGGTGCTTCCACTGGTACGTGGGAGGGGGCTCCCCTCCGGGAGGAACCCCCGGGGCCTGTACAGACCCGCCCTGACACGTGGCCGGCACGGTAGGGCTAGGAGAGGTGTATCTGGGCACCCGTGAGCCAGCGCGGGAGTCACTAGGCCCTACCTCGAGGCGGGTTGCGCCTGGCTTTGGGCCTTTATCGATGGTGTGTTCCTGCAGGGTGGTTAGAATGCAAATGCTCTACGTCCTCAGGTCTCGGCCCTCGAGCGAGCTCAGCCTCCACTGGTATGATAGGTCGTGATGCCGTGGGTCAAGGCCAGGGGGAGAGGGCTGGAGAGCCAGTAAGAGCCCATGAGTCGTGATGCTCAGGTACCCCCCTTTTAACGTGCAAGCGCTTTGCATGAGAGCAGAGCAGTCCGCGGTAAGCAGCAGATAATAACCATGGGAATCAGGTTAAGCGCAGAGGAGCAAATCCATTTAGATAGATGCGGAAAAAGCAAACGCCACTGGGTCAGGCCCGAGCAGCTTGGGGATAATGCAGCCCGAGGGGTGCCCCCAACAAGGTAGGTAAAGAGCATAAGCAAAACGGATACATGCCGCAGGGACGGACCCACGTGACCTGGGAATGATGCAGCCCTGCGGGGCGCTCCCAGCTGAAAATGGAACTTTGAAAGATGTCACCTGATACCGTTGGAGATGAAAGGATGCTGAAGTAGCGGACGACGCGTGGTAAGGAAGCCGACCCTCAGGAGCTCCCGGGACCTGGAGCCTCGGGAGGCTCCTGGGGCACGGGTGGATCTTCGAGGGCCATCTCCATCTCTGCCAGGACCGCGTGTTGCCTGACCTCCTGAGCCTCCAGAATGCTCCTCAGCAGGCGCTGATGAGCGGCGACCGCGTTCGGCAGGCCGAAGGGCATGCGAAGGTAGCTGTGAGGCGGGCCCTCGCAGCGCCCCACGCGTGAAGGCCAGAGGCACTCTTGAGACATGGCTCAGTTGAGCCCTGGCACGTCGATGCAGACGCGCAGCCGCCATCCTCGCCTGGATGGGGGGCTGCGGCGGGTAGGCAGCGGCTGCCGCACAAGACTCATGACTCATGTAGCTCCTGGATGTTTCTCGCGATGAACTTCTGAGGGTTTGGCCCTCCTTGCCTCATACCTTCCCGAGGGAAACGTGCCTTGAAGCACGCCTCCAAGTGGTGCGCAAGCACCTCCCTCGTGACCTTGGCAAAGTCGGTGGCTCTCCAAGCAAGAGCCCCTGAGACCTGCCCGAGGAGGGCGCCGGGCGCGCCTTCCTATGCGGCAGAGGGTGGCGCCCCCTGAAAGGGCGCAAATCCTGACGCAATGCCTCCGGAGGTGCCTGCCTTGTGAGGGTTTGGGCCAGGTGAAGCCTTCTTCTTCTTAGGGACCGCCTCGGGAAGTCTCCTGCTCCTGTGATCTGGGTCTTTGATTGCCGCGGCCTGGAAGGCACGCTCAAGAGAACGCATTGCATCCCTTTCCTCACAGGGCACAGTGATGACTCCACCGCTTCCTGGCATCTTGAGGACATTGTAGCCATGGTGAGTCACTGCCATGAACTTTGCCAGGGCTGGGTACCCGAGGATGGCATTGTATGGCAGGCGAATGTGGGCGACGTCGAAGTCAATGAGCTCGATGCGGTAGTTGTTGCGCTGCCCAAAGGTGACAGGAAGGCGAACTTGCCCAATCGGGACGATGGAACCATCAGTGATTCCTGAGAAAGGCTTGGTCGGCTAAAGCTGATCGTATGGCACTTGGAGATTGTTGAATGTCTTGACGGATAGGACGTTGAGTCCTGCTCCGCCATCGATGAGGGTCCTGGTGACTTGCACATTCCTGATGACTGGGGAGCAAAGCATCGGGAGGACTCCGGCCGTTGCTGTGCACTTGATCTGATCCACTGAGCTGAACGTGATAGTGCACGCAGACCACCTGAGAGGGCGCGTGGCCTCAAGCTTGGGGAGGACTGCATTCACCTCGCGAGCAAACTGCTTGAAGATGCGCTAAGAGGCTGGGGCCTAAGCGCCGCCCAGGATGCAAGCGATTGCGCGCGGCTCCTGGAAGCCCCAGCCCCGTCGTCCTGATGATGGTCTTCATTCCTCCTTGGCGGTGGTGGCAGAGGAGGGAGGCCTGCGTTGCCTTGAGGGCGATCCTCATGAGGTTGATCCCTCCAACCTCCCTCGCGAGGCTGGTCCTACCAGCGGTCCTCACGGGGTCGGTCACGCCACCCTTGGCGAGGGCCACGGTCTTCCCATCGTCCTCCACCTCTTCCTCCTCCTTGGCCATAGCCCCGGTCGTTGCACTCGGGGCGTCGGCCGATACGCCCATCTCGCACGGCCCTGAGCTCTTGGCATTCGTTAGTGTTGTGGGTGTGGAAGTCGTGGTACACGCAGTACCGCCTGCCCTTGGATGACTCAGGCTGATCCCTGCCTAGCTTGGTGCCTGGTTCTGCTGCGAGCACAGCAGCCCCCTTGCACTTCACGTCCTTGACCTTGGGCTTCTTCTCTTCTAGGTCGGCAGCCGGAAGCTCGAGGAGGGAGAGGCGCCTTTCCTCAGCCCTGGCGCACTTGGTCGCCAAATTGAACAACTCCAGGGATGTGCACAGGTCTTCATGGATTGCTAGCTCCTCTTTCATCTTGATGTCACGCACGCCATCGAAGAAGGCTGATATGATGGCCTCCTCAGTCACCCTGGGGATCTTGAGGCGGGCGTTGTTGAAGCACTAGATGTACTTCTGCAGGGTCTCTTCTGGCTATTGCTTGATGCAGCGCAGGTCACTCATGGCCGGGGGCCGGTCGCGAGTGCCTTGGAAGTTGACGATGAGGCGAGTGCGCATCTTGTCCCAGGAGGAGATCGTGCCAGGAGCCAGGTTCAGGAGACAGGTGCGGGCACCATCCTTGAGCGCCATGGGAAACCAATTCACCATGACCTTTTCGTCCCCGTTGGCGGCTTCGATGCCTAGCTCGTAGAGCTTGCGGGGTCGGCAGTACCGTCGTAGCGAGGAGGCAGGTCTAGCTTGAACTTGCCGGGCCATGCAATGCTACGCAGCTCAAAGGTGAAGGCGTGGCAGCCTGTAGTGGCCACCGGAGCTCTCTACTGATGTGGGGCTTGCTCCTAGGGATTCCCGCGCGCCGCTGCCTGGAGCAGCGCGGGGTCTTGACATGGCGGCGTAGGGGCGCGATCATGGCGCACCTGTGCTGGAGCACGCGGGCACCTTCTCGGGGGCGAGGGATTTCTTGGCAACTCCTTTCTTGTCGCGCAGGCGCCGGACGCGGAGGGTCTCGTCCTAGGGCCGCGCGCCTTGGAGCCAGGGCGCCTTCTTTGGGAGGAGGTGGTGGAGGCGCCTCTTGATCCTCGCCTCCTGCACAGGATGGAGGGCGAGGCAGCGAGAGAGACGACATGGGAGAGCCCCCTACGGCACTGACGATCTCGGTGATGCGGGTGAGCCAGTCCTCGTAGAGGTCATCGACGGGACGGTAGTGCAGGAGCTCACGCGCTAGGAGCAGCGCAGCGTGTGCATCCGTGGGGGCGCGACGGGCGTGGGACGACGAACCGGCTGGAGTTAGTGACGGGGTGGCGGTGCGGCCTGCTGCTCGTTCCCCGCCGGGCCGGTGGCGGCGTTGGCGGCAGGCGATGGGGAACGACGGAGGCAACCACCGACGGACGCCATCTGGGCGATGCGGGTGGCTAGAGCAGCCCGACGCTCGGGGCGAGCCCAGCGAGCTTCAGCCATGGACACGACGGAATATCATACGCGACCAGCGGAAGAAAGATTCCGGCGCACCCCTACCTAGCGCGCCAAATGTCAGATTTCGGGTTCCGACAGACTCTTGAGGTTCGAACTCTGGGGTGCGCACGAAGATCTTTCCCCTACCAGCTCACGTCTCGAAGTCTCGCAAAGGATCTAGGCTAGAAAGAAGAACACACAAGGGACACGAGGTTTATACTAGTTCGGGCCACCATTGTGGTGTAATACCCTACTCTAGTTTGTGGTGTGGTGGATTGCCTCAGGGGCTAATGATGAACAGTACAAAGGGAGAAATGCCTCGCGAGGGCTGTTCTTAAGCTGGTGTGATGAACTGCTTGGGTGAGTTCAGTCGCTTCTCTCTAGTCTAGTCGCATCCACTAACTCAGACATCACGACTCCTCACCGTCTTTCGCCGCCTCATATCTCCTTCCCTGCCACCGGCACCCACCACAACAACATCACCATCATCGACTCAGCAGATGAACTTGAGGAGTACACGGGTCCACAGGAGAGGTCGCACTCATTTGTTTCTCCTTATGTTATGCATTGCTTAAGATTACCTGCTACTTTATCGTCTTGTTCACCTCTTAGACTCCAAGTCAGGTCCAAATTAATGTTCAAACTTGAGTTCTACATTAGTTGTGGGGCACATATCGAGGTAGCAATGAATAGTATCTCTGTCTAACATCTGGTTCACCTAGGGTATGCTTATGTTGTTCATCTTGGGTGGGAAACAAATAGTAAAGCAATCATCATCTCTCTTTTTATTAAATTACAGCAAACATCAACCTGTTATCATTATTTTTGGATCCATCCACTCGTTGTTACCATGACTCTAAATTTCTGCATGCTCTCCTTACATAATCTCACCCTATTTTTTTGGTATGCATGTCAGATATTGTACATAGTCATGTTGAACATGTAGAGAAAAAGAGAAGAGTTTTGCGTGGCAATACAATGTCATGCAGACATCGCTCCATGGTGGGTTCAATGGCAAACCCTCCCCCTCTCCAGATTGTAATCCAGAGGAAGATATCTGTTCTGAGGCGGATTCAGACGTAGCTGACCTCTCCTATTTACCCCCCAAGGTGTTTGCTCTACCTTGGCATGATGATGTTAGTCATATCATGCATATGTTGCCTTGTAGTGCCTACTTTTCATATCATGTATGTCATCTGCTTAGTTTAGACATGTTCTATTATGCCACCTGTTTAGTTTCTATATCATATATGGGAATTATGTAGTCTCATGTCTTTTAGCCAACCATAATATATGTGAAATGTGCAATGCCATCCTCTTTAACCAAGCATCATATATTTGAATGATATCTTGCCCATCCTTTTCTTCATTACATTTCCATTTGTCGACAATGTTTGTACATTAATCTACTCTTCCTGTGAATCAGCCATTTGGATGGGAGATGGAAAAATCTGGAGTGAAAACAAGGCCTTCAGAGCAGACAGTGCTACCTGTCAAAGCAGATCTCTTGTTGGTTCCCGATAGCTCCTCAGAGATGGATTCAGAGACAGATGACCAGTCCTATTCCCCCACTGTGGTGTATGCTCTAACTTGGCACGGTTATACTGCTCATATCATGCATACGGTGTCTTGCATTGCATAGTTTAGACATCATATACACAATATTCAACACCATGTTCTTAGTTCAGACATCATATCGAATGCCCTCTGTTTAGCATATAAATCACATATGTGAACTAAATGATGCGATCCTGATTACTTAGATAAGATGTAGGTGAATTATGTCATGCGATCCTATTTAGTTATTCATCGTATCTTTGAATTATGTTATGCTATGCTATCCAGTTTAGATAGACATCATATATGTGAAATTATGTCATGCTATCCATTTTAGTTAAACAATATACATGTCAACTATTTCATGCTCTCTTTTTTCCACATCATCTATTGCATCTGTCTCTCATACAATGTCTGTACATTCAACTATGTTTCTTGTTTATCAACCATTTGAATTGGAGTGGGTGATGCTAGTATCTAGCGGAGTAAAAACATGGTCTTCAAATAAAATAGTGCTACCTCTTGGTGGAGATAGGACCCCGGTTGTACATGCACGATAACCAGCCCTACCACACATAACCCAGACTCTCGCTAATTGTACCCCTACTGCGATGGACAGAGAACCAGCTTTACCCAATCTAACCCCAACCCCAGCAGATAGTAACCCAGTTCCTGTTGACACAACACCATCTCCACCACAGAGCTCCCAAACAAGAGCAGTTATTAAGTCAGCTCCAGTGCCCAAAGGGCTAGTACTACCACGGCGAACCCCAACTCCACCAGTTAGTACGCCTATTCCTATGGAGGAAGCACAACCAGCCAGTCGTAGTTTAGCATCTATCACATTTGATGTTGATAAATCCTATGTGCATATCTTCCCATCGTGGAAATATTATACTGAAGATGAAGGAAAATGACAGTTGCAGGTGTTTGCCCAGGAGTTATGTGTAAGTAATGTTATTCATGGTAATTACTTTGCTTTGTCCCATACATCCTACCTCCATGATGGTTATAATACAACAAATTTTCCCATTTTTCTCTATAGATAAGGACCGATTTGGAAACTCAGGATGAGGTAACCTGTGCTAATACCTCTGCTATCTTCAAGAATGCTTGGTGGTAGTATCGGAATTACCTGAAGAAAACGTACTTCACCGGTAAAGAAACTCATCAAATTCCCTTAGGTTCTCCTGAGACACATTTACTGGACGATGACTAGGAATGCCTTGTTCTGTACGGGTCCCAAACCAAGGACGTGGTAAGGTCTATGAGCTCATTTTCTATTTTTAAGTACTATATTCTTGCGTCTTATTGTACTCTGTTCATGTAGAACAAGTGCTTAAACCTGAAGAATAATTGTTCTAATTTAAGATTCCATTGCTATCGTTCATACTGCTTTGCTCTTGTATCACTGTATTTACTCATACAAACTTATTTTCAAATTGAAGGATCTAATCGAAACTCCAATGGCACAACAGTTATGCTCACGCATGCTTCTTTAACATGTTTGCTCTTATCAATAGCTCTGTTGATTTCAATTTCAATTGTGTATACAGTTGAATTCTCATATCATGCACATTACTAGCATCAATACACATCCAATAGTGTTGTTGTACATGTAGACCCGTGGTACCCATCTGAAATCTTGTTGTGCCTGGTAGTTTCCCATGCTTTGTATTCTTTTACTGCTGCTTTGTCTTGAACTGATATGATTTGAACCGTGTCTCTATTTTGATTTGGCAAGACAATGCAATGACCATAGGACATACATATATGTTTGTTTGGTGCTTTTATTATGTACTAGTACTTGGCAATAGAAGACTTGGTAGTTTAATCCTATCCACCTTACTAATGAATTGGTTCACCGAAATGAGTTTCATATAGTAGTACATGCTAAACCTGTTATGTGTCTGCTTGTTTCTTCTTTTAGAATGCTGACAGAATATTGGGGAAGAGTGCCTTATTAAGCAATGGTAAAGGAAGTAATGCAGATAAGGTTCAGGATAGTGAGACACCCTTGTTGGTCTCCAACAAAGCTGATAAAACAGCTAAGGAAGACTATCTTGAAGACAGTGAGACAACCCCAATGTCGTGTCTTGGTTTAGTGTTCGAGTTACAGGCCACTACCACTTGCACAAGCTATTCAAACTGACTGTCTGAATCAGTTTGGTTTCTTGAGTCTCAACTACAAGCTAAAAGACATCGATCAGCTGTGCTACGACAAGAAGCGGAAGGACTGCGGAAGTCCCTGGAGCATTCAGATGCATACTTTCTGGTGCAACAGCAAGCGTTGGAGGATTTTAGCGCCAACCAGGACAAAGCTAATAAGCTTTGTAAGTTTATTGCCAGCATGGTGGATACCCAGGATAACATTTCTTGAGCTCTTCTGAAGTTGTTTCGGTTATGCTCTTGTTTTGTTGCCGCATTGATTTGCACTAGTGGCCAATTTTGACGGCCAGTGTATGTAATATGCTGCTTTGTTCCCTATATTTGCACTGGTGGCGAACTTTGATGCCCAGTGGATGTAGTATGTGTAATAGCGGTAATAGGCTAGCGTTAGTTGCTTGCTTATTTATTTCCTTATTGTCTTGTTTAGTTGTTTTCTTGTAGTCATTGTAGTTATTTTTCCGCGTTTTTCTAGTGGCCACAATAACCTATTTTTGGTAACTAGGCCACAATAATCATGGCAACACACAGACTGTTGTAACCATGGGCCTCCTGCGGGCCGTATGATCCATGGGCCTTCTACGGGCCGTAGGATCCATTGGTCTTCTATACGGGTTGTAGGATCCATGGGCCTTCTACAGGTCGTAGGATCCATGGGCCTTCTACGGGCCGTAGGATCGATGGACTTTCTACGGGCCATATGATAAATGGGCCTTCTACGGGCCGTAGGATCCATTGGTCTTCTATGGGCCGTAGGATCCATGGGCCTTCTACGAGGTGTATAATCATTTAGCCAATCATGGTCCATACTATTCATGGACCATAAGGGGCCATTAATAGGTTGTATTTGATAACTCTATGAAAATAGCCCAATGGGTTTTTTTGACATGAAAATAGCCCAACGGGTTAACGGACCACAAACGGGTCGAATGTAACCACGGGCTGAATTTGGCCCACAAACGAATAGGCCAGTAACGGGCCGTAACTAACCGAATTCTAGAAATGAACCCAAGAATAAATGGGCCCATAGAAGGCCGAAAGTTAACATGGGCTGGAAACGGCGGACGGAATAATGGGTTGTTAATGGGTATAAAGCGGTACACGGTTCATTATGGGCTAGTTTCATATCGGGCCTTTAATGGGACCAGAGTTACGAAGGGCCTCATATGGGCCGAAAGACATCATGGGCCATACATGGGCCGGAAGTTACAACGGGCTGTAGTCATATTGGATAACCCAGATAAAGCTACTGGGCTTAATTCTGATAGGATGTAACGGGTCGGGTGTTAGCGGGCCGTAAATGGGCGATATACGAACATGCCATTAACTGGCTTTTCGTGGACCAGTCTGTTACCTTTTTACCAAGTCAAACGGGTCGGCTTTTTCACCGGAATGGGCCTTTGTTGGGCCGTGCCACATGTCGACATATCATAGGCGCCTCCTGTCCAATGAGTGGATGACATTTGTCCCAACGGTGAGCCAGCACGTGTTTCCTCCGGCGATTGAGAATTTTACACGTGGGAAATCCCCACTGGTCCGGGCTGTTAATGGGTTATCGGATCCAAAACCGGACCCGATAGCTTAACGCGAGCCATTACAGTGGATGCCACGTGTCGGTCACCCTTGATGAAAGCACTTCGATGACGCACGATTTATCGTCATCGAAGTGTACACTTTCGTGATGATAATTCGGTAATGTGATGGAACACTTCTACGACATCACAGGTATGACTATCTTGATTCTGTCAAAAAATTGTCATGGATGTACATGCATGAGAGAAAACGTGACCTACTGTGACAAACACATATCATCATGGAAGTGTATTTTTTTGTAGTGTGTGATTTTATTTATATCAACATATTGCATGTTAAATTTAAAAAACTATCTTAAATATAGCAAACGATAACTGAAATGCGTTAGCAAATCAAACCTGTGGTATAATGGTGATTGTGTACCGTGGAAATTTTCATGAGGCCAACTGATGAAGTCACCGACCACTGGAGTTTGAATTGACACGTCCCCTTTTGGAGACCATGATCCTTCATGTGAGACGCTCCAGTTTGGAAGGAGCGATCATCAAAACATGTGTCGAACTTTACCAAATTTTTTCCGCGGGGTCGCGAGAGCACGCCACGGGCACACGCCGATTTTGATGATGTTTGGACTCCATCTGAATTCCCTGTAATTAAATTACCAACTACGCCTAGGCAAGTGGCCGCACCTCACGGCCGAAATGTTTTAAACTTCTCCCAGATTCTCGAACAATGGATGAAAACTTGCAAAGTGACACACAAATGATTTGTACACCTTCTTTGCTAACTAACACCCAGATGTAGTTGTAGAACGGTTTTGATTTTATATGCACTAAATGCAAGGTAAGTGCAAAAAATGACATAAATATAGCAGACGAGACCTGAAATGGGCCAGAAAATCAAACCTAGGGTATATACGTGATTGTTTACCATGAGAAAAATTCGAGGCTGACCAATGTAGTCACGGATGATTGGAGTCTGTAGTTTCGCGTCTCCTTTTGGAAACTATGATCCTTCTTGTGAGATGCTCCGATTTGGAAGGTGTGAGCATCGTAACTTGTGCCAAACTTTACCAAAAAAATCATGGGATCCTGAGAGCACGCCACGGTGACACACCATTTTCGTATTTCTGGACACTATATGCATTTCCTGTAATTAAAATACCAACAAGGCCTACGCCTCTGGCCGCACCCTGCGGCCGAACTGTTTGAATTTTTTTCCCCGTTTCTCAAAAAATGAACTAAAACTCGCAAAGTGACACACAAATGATCTGTTTAACTAGCACCCACGTGTATTTGCAACTATAGCAAACGACTCAAATATAGCAAACGAGACCTCAAGTGCACTAGAAAATCGAACCATAGGGTACAATGGTGATTTCTTACCGTGGAAAACAATTTGGAGGCGAAACGATGAACTCTTGTTTTCACTCAAACGAAAATATGTTGTTAGTTCATGTAAATGTTTCAAATAGCACACGATTCACTCACTAAAGTTGTGTGCCTACCAAACGGTAGCCGATGCCCCCCTTGCTGCACACGCGATCTGAGTCATGCGTTCTGATTGGCCAGAACCCAAACCCCACGGATCGTATGTATGCACCGTTGGATGCTCCCAGCTCGAACGGCAACCCTAATCCCTTTCGACAGCAAATGCAGTCCGGCTAGGATTTGATTTATATGTCAAAATGCACGGTAAATGCCAAAAAATGTCTTAAATATAGCACACAAGACCGAAAATGTGCCAGAAAATCAAACCTGTGGTATAATGGTGATTGCTTAACATGAGAAAAAATTAGAGGCAAAATGATGAACTCACGTCTTCATTTCAAAATTAGCACGTCTTCATTTGAAATGAAATTATTCTCTTTGTGCACAGGAGCGCTTAGAGTCAACCGTTTTCATAGGGCTTTCCGTGCGGCGATCGGGAATATTTTTTCACCCTTTTCACGTAGGTCGCCAACACCCCCTTCCCCCACCGCCCGCCCGCGTTTCACTCAATTAGTCTACCCAATCTCCATTGCTATCTCCCTTCCCCCAGATCCACAGTAGAACCCTCTCCATCACCGGTGTGCTCACCCCGACCGTGTGCCCGCTCTTCGGCGTCAACCCTACCTCCATTGTCGTTCCCAACACGCGGCTGCCCATACCTCACCGTCTTCATTTGCTCGCCAGCCACCCTCGAGCATAACGATCATGTACCCCTCGCCTCTCCTGTGGTCCTGGCGGGTTTGCATTAAGAAACCTGTTAGTTACCGCTCTCCATCACGGTGAGGCATGTTTCCTCGCAACCTCTCTTCCTATTTCGTTCTGTATGTTCCCAAATTGGCTATAATATAACGGAGAGCGTATATATGTTCAGTATCTACCTTCCTAACTAGTACTCCCTCCGTCCGGAAATACTTGTCATCAAAATGGATAAAAGGGGATGTATCTAGACGTATTTTAGTTCTAGATACATCTCTTTTTATCCATTTTGATGACAAGTATTTTCGGACGGAGGGAGTACATATAAGACATATTTGTTCCAATAAGTTATTGTCGATTTACAGATCGCGTGCGCCCGGGTCACACAAACTTAACAAATAAGCCGTACATTTTTTCAATTATTGCATGACATGTTTAGACAGCTTGATACCAAGTTGTTAGTTTTATGCTTATCCTCCTTTCCTGAGTTTCGCGTGTGTTCTCTATAGATGCCGAGTAGCAGCGACATCACTCATGCTTCAGGAGATGTATCTTCATCTGATTCCAACAACCCTAGGTCTTCAGCAGATGGTGAGGGATCAAGTAATCTTGAACGGGATAGAGCTACAGCAATTACCCTTCCGGTAAGGACACGGAGGAACGCTCCAAGGAAGCCCACACACCAGCCTAAAGGTGTTTATGAAGTAACCGAGATCAATTTAAAGTCTTGGTCTCCAACTAAACCAGATAAAGCACGCACGAGGTTCAGGAGTGTGTGTGGATTTGTTGGCAGGGCAAGGCTGATTCAGAAACACGGCAAAACATAGTCTGGGAGATCATGGACCACTTCAACATTCCAGAGCAGTGGAGAATGCAGGTGGAACACGCTGCACTGAAGAAGGCTAAGGATGCTTGAAGAAACTGGAAGCACGTGTTGTACAAGAAGTACTTGAGTGAAGGCAAGGATAGAATCCCCAGATGCCCCCAAATTACAAAGGCAGACTGGGCAGAATTCAAAAGGGTCAGGGCAACTACAGAGTTTGCTGAGATGAGTGCCAAGCAATCGGAACTTCAGAAGAGGAACACACACCCCCACCGTATGGGTGTGCCAGGATACTACAACATGAAACCGATATGGGACCAGGAGGACAAAGAAGCAGTAGCGGCGGGTGGGAAACTGGCCTTTAGTGAAATCAGGGGGGAACGCGCTAGAGACTACTTGAGGGTATGTGCAAGGAGGCATGATGACTGAACTTATTACTTTGAAAACTCACATGACGCAAAACTGTATCGCGTGATGTTAAAGGCTTCCAACATCCGTGGAAGGTTTTACAGGAACTCCGGGCCATGTGACATTCTGTCTGATGCTCTGGAAACAACAACGCCCCCTGGCCGTGCAAGGGGTATAGGTGTTAATGTCCCGCACAAGAGGGATTTCACACTCAGCAAAGAAGAGAGGCTCAACATGAAAAAGCAAGGAGTGAAATGAAGCAGAATGAATTGTGTGAAGGGTTGAGGAAGGACATGTATCCGGCTGTTCAAAAGGATATTGAGGAGTCAATGATGATGCAGAAGACTCTAACACTGATAGATAGCCATCAGATGGGAGGGGAGGCGGGCATGGAGGATGCTGGTTATTCCGCGACAACACTGCACAAGAGTAGGTGTGCATTAGCTGACCCCGGCGACACTGAGACTGTAGCTGCTCATGATGATGCTATATCTGATCTATCTGGAATTAAAGACAGACTGAAGGGTGTTCTTACACATTATAAAGGTACATTAAAATGTGCAACAGCCTGGGTTTGCCCCACCCTTCTTGGAAAAGGGCCTCTTGTTGGACAATGTACCATTGAAGTCGGGTTGTGTGAAGTGCTACATGACTGAAGTACAGCCAGGATTCAATGAATTTGCCCTGAAGAATGTCCTAGGAGATTTTGATGAGCATAGGACCTTGGGAGAAACAATGTTACATCACATCTAGTGCCCATGAAAGGAAGTAGAGTTCATGGATGAGATCCCTGGAGCCCCGCCAAGAGCAACCAATGTCGCCCCTCAACCGGTGACGCTCTCCTTGCCATGCAGCTCTCGCGTGCTTCCCCCAAAGAACCTAATACTCGTAATCCGACGGCTGACGCATCAACCTATGATCATCTGGCCCAACTTTTTGCCGTACAGGCCATGTCATCGTCCGCCCCAGAGCAGCCAGTGGAAAGGCCTACAACAGCTGAAGACGCACCACCGGTTCAGATGCCAGCCGCCGAAGCAGCGGGGGGAGACCCAGCTGCAGCACATGCTCAGCAGACCATCCTGGTGGAACGGACTGCTAAGCACTCTAATGCTTCGGAACCACCTGCTAAGCAGTGTGCAGGTCCAGAACTGACTGCTCATTAGTCCATCGGTCCGCAGCTGCCTGATCAGCACACCAATTCGTCAACATTTCCTGCTCAGCAAACCAATGCATTGGCACGGCCTCCTCAGCACACCGACAAGTTGGCACCACCTATGCAGAAACCCAACATAGCTTCAACGCATGGTCAGCAGTCCGATGTCTCTGCTCCTACATCCCAACAGTCTGTCACAGCAACAGCACCAGCTCACTGGTCCGGTAGAGCTAAACCATCTGCTAAGCAGTCCATTGAAGCTTCACCATTTGATGGGCAGACTACTTTTCAGCCAACCAGACGTTCTACCAGAAGTGCTTCAAGTACCAAGAAGGAAGTGTCCAAAAAGGCTGCACCCACGAGGAAGTACGCTGTGAGAGCAACGAGGAAAGAGAACAATTGCCTCTTACTTAAAGCACTCATCGCCCAGAACCAAATTAACAACAAGTTGTTCAAATCGGGGAGTAATATTATTTCTGACGGCATGGATGATGAAGAAATATCTTTGCAGCTTGCTAAAAATAAAGCAGATGTACTTGAAGCATGCAATTACGTCCATGGCCAGCCATTTTTTGTTGGCAAATACTTTGATGATTACAGCTCCAATTGCCGCGAGTTACATAAATATTGCATGGATCAAATGTCAACAAGTCATCATGTTCTGGTAGTCCACTACAACAGAGATAATTTTTGACACGATGTTGGTTCCATTAGTGTGGGTTTCGAGGACTTACATCTCTTCTTCAACTTCAACAAGCTCGATGCCACTCTTGTTAGAAGCCTGATTTTGTAAGTACTTAGCAAACTCTGATCAACTTCTCCATACAAGGCTGTAAATGATAAACAACCAACTACATTTTATTCCTCTCAGGGGATTGAATGCGTAGAGAAGAAAAAGGGAGAGTGTGTATTTCATAGATCCTATATTAGCAAATGGCACAACATTAGATGGTAAGGACCTAAATGACTGGGCCATTAACACGGTCGTCCGTACCTTCAAAAGCATGGCCCATGCAAAATCATTTCTCTGGCCATATCATGAATTGTAAGTCAAGTAAACAACCATGCATACACTGATTGTCTTTTAGATTTCTACATAATTCGTAAGTTCATGGCTTTCTTAATAAGTAGCAATCACTAGATATTGGTATTCATTGTTCCAAACAAGAACACAATTTACTACATGGACTCTCTCAGAGAGTGAACAAACGCTCATGATCTGACGCATCTTCAACAATTCATGGATTCTATGATGTTGAAATTAATTTGCATTCATATCTGGTTCAATAATTGATGTTGTCAAAATTCATCTTCATTTGTAGGGTTCTCGCATTGTGGAAAACTAAACCAGGGAACCTGTTCAAGAGGGAACTACCTCTTCAATACGAAATCGTTTCTCCGGTAACACACCAAAATCCATTATTTTTAGAAAATGTATCCAATAGTCTGCAAATACCTTTTCTTGCGCTAGTCAAATGTTCAAGCTTCTAAATAAATCTCTTTATATTTCTGTCCAAAGAAAAAAATACATCTAACACCGGTTAGGTTGTTCCTAACAGGACAAATACATGATTAATTCTGTACCAAAAATTCAGTGTTCTCAGCAACAAGGAGGGACCAACCTTTGTGGATACTATGTTTGTAGACACATGATCACCATTTGCAAATCTGTTGATAGTTGTGAAGATGCTCGCAAATTAGTACCAGTAAGTCTATCTTAACTAATATCTTCTAGTCCACTCATATAGCACATTCTGATCTTAAAAATAGTGCATCTCATCTTAGAACCGAGGACCCCTGAACCGCTCCCCACTGGTGAATTGCTGATGGTTCAAAGATTTATCAGCGACTTCTTCCTAAATCACTACATCAATCCCACTGGTGATAATGAAGATTTCAGCATGCCTTCTCCTGAAACATTGAGTAAGAGTTAGCCGCTAAACACATATGTGTCGAAAAATCATTGCAATTTAGCTACCATATGTTCAGTTGCAATTGTTGTGATATATGAGGAATGTTCTTCCTATGGACACTATTTGTTCAATTGAATATTGTGGCAAATTTGATTTTTGCATGCCGGTTCAAATGGGATATTTTATTTTAACCTGCCAATTGCTCCACACACGATTTAACTAAATGAGTGTGTGCGATCCACATCAAAAAGCATATGTTGATCGTAGCGGAACCGTCAATGATACGCAGCAGATTGCAAATGATTTGTAGGATTACTACGTGTAAGTAGGGGCACCGGAACCGTTTGTGATATCACATTATCGCACATGAGAGCTCGAAGTAAACCGTGCCCAATGTAAAATACAATCTCAATCGTAAATTTTTCAGGAAACGTGTGGGATCCCAAATGAAAAGCACATGTCACTCTTGCCGCAACCGCCGGTGATACACAACAAATCACAAACGGTCTGCAGCACTTGTATGTGTGCGAAGGGGCTCCTGAACCGTTTGTGATAGAACATTATCACACACGATAATTGTTGGGAAACGTGTGCGACGGAGTCTTGCATGGCAGACGGGTTCCGCAGAAAACTAGTGTGCAATGGGGCACATATCGCACACAGTTCATAAGTTGGCCTGTGTGCCTTACATACTATTTCCCAAATGGTTCATTACAACACACTGTTTGCTTTCACTGTGTCATTAGAAACGTTTAATCACCAATCCCACATGTGCGAAAGAATGTAGCGTGTGCTACATTGCATACGATTACATTTGGCAAGGCCTCTGCATCATGGCTCCAAATCCCCGATGGTTTCTGGGTCATGTGGGAAGAACACTCCGCTATCGCAGTCACTCACTTGGCGACGGTTCCAAATGCCATCGTGGAAAGGGTTAATAATCGTGTATATATCACCTCGTTGTACCAGTGATATATTGCTTTGATTTTGTAGGCCACGAGGGAAGAGAATAAAATGTTATCCGAAGACCTTGAGCTGAGCTGCACACAGTTGGCCGGTATGAAAGCTGAACTTGAAGCGGTTAAGAAGCCTACTAGTGAAACTCATGGTAAGCCACGAAGCTTTAGAGTACTTAGAATTTTTGCAGCCTTCCTTGATTATAGCATCATATTGTCCCTGTAGCCAGCGGTCCATGGGCCAACTGCAGAAGGATCTAGAGGCAGCCACGGAATCTCAGCGGCGCGCGAAGTCACAGCATGAGGCTGGCAAACGAGTACTGAGGTGAAGTCTTAAGGAAAATAATAAGCTCAAGGCAGAAAATCAGCAGAAAGCCAAAGAAATCAAGATGTTACAATCTCAGTTGACGCAAGCCTTGGAGGAGAACGAGATACTTGAAGGCGGCACCTTCAGTAAGCATCAAATGCAACTTGCGTGTATGTGAATGGTCACAACATTCTAATAAAAACATGTTGCGCCTATTTGCTAGGTCTCCTGACAGGACGGCCGGAGGAAGAGTTTGGTTCCTTTAGCAAGAATCTTTTGAAGGAGTTGACCAAAATGCACGAGCAAGCCCAGAAGGCCATGCGGGGCATGGTTATGGCATTATGGCCGCTAGAAGTACCGCCAGAGAACATAGTCGAGATGGCCAACCACTTTAAAGGAGCGAGGCGGTGCTTCGAATTGTGGAAGAAATTGGCCTGCCGGGAAGGAGCGCACGAGGCTTGGGTGATGGTAAAGAACCTATTTACCACACTTGAGCCTGAGCATATGGCTCGAGTTGGACCCATAGGGCCAAATAGGCAGGAAATACCTCTTAGCCTAGTATACGACAAGGTGATGCCTGCTGCATGATACTCTCAACAAGACTGTGCATGATTCTATGTATCCATGTACTTTACATCGCGCCATCTCGATCCATAGTAAAATTGTTATCTTGACCGGCCATTGGCTTCCGCCTCCCCGACCAGTGGTCGAGGAGTGTTCCGTACTATGTGCCCTGAATAATAGGGGAATGCTTCCGGTAACCAGGCAATCCGGCCATTTATTGTAAACAGACAGAACATGTGCAGAGAGCTATGTTATATTATTGTTTAAGGTAAGAAACATCATCCAAAGAAAACAGTTCCTCCAAGGGTTCCTTTCCACGGGTGTGGTATGTTGATCATACATTTTGCAGATCCGGATACCAATTGTATGCGGATGGCAATGGTTTCTTTAGGAACCAAGAGTAATGGGATGGCGACGAGCGCCTAGTAATATTCACTTTCCTCGTGGCCGACCTGTTGTTTTCTATAAGAACACCAGCTTTCGGCTTCACCCGTCTGAGGTACGTATCCGGGTTACCCGGATGTAACTATCACAAGGGTACTCCCTTTACTCCCTAGCCGAACAATCGGGAACATAGGGGTAATCATAGGAGCCAGGCAACTCGGCTTGGCAAAGGAGTTAAGTCTAACATGTGCATATAATGGCTTGAAAGATATGAGAATGATATGAATTCAAGCAAAGTAAACGCATTGTAGGCTTGAACATATTAATTGGCTTCTTTAAAAGGAGCCCCCAGCTAGAGCTCGGTAGTACATCCGAGGATGTGTACAATAGCGACTTGGCGCGGTACGGTTTATCCGAACCATAGATCAAGAGGGAAAAAATCTCCAAAAGTGACGAAAGAAAAGAAAAAGGGAAGAGACGAAGGAAAATGAGGAGTGGTGGTGACGATGCTGAACTAGGTGTAGAAACGCCGGAGCCGAGCTACATTCCATGGGTTTGGTTCAAGGCGGTTATCTGATGGGCTGCGAAGGCGGTATGCTCCTCCCGCGAGTACTTCATTCATAATGAAGGCCCCCTCCCATTTGGGTGAAAGCTTTTGTTTCTCCTTCTCAAGAGGCAGAGGATGAGCTCCCCCAGATTTTATGCCTTTGCCCAAACCTCCCGATGTTGGTAACGCCATGCTTGTTATTGATAGAATGCAGAGCGCGTAAGAGCGATGTCGCGTTCTCCTTCTAGGGCGTCCAGGTCATCCTGCCGATCTAGCTCAGCCTCGTTCTCCTCATACATGCGTACTCCGGGTGTATCATGGATAAGGTCACATGGGAGGACTGCCTCCGCACCGTACACCATAAAGAACGGGGTGTAACCTATCGACCGGTTAGGAGTGGTGCGCTTCCCCCATAGAACGGAGTCTAGCTCGTCTACCCAATGGTAGTCCGATTCCTTCAGTGAGCGGACTAGGCGAGGCTTGATCCCACTCATGATGAGTCCATTAGCCCATTCTACTTGCCCATTAGTTTGTGGGTGATACACCAAAGCGTAATCGAGCTTGATGCCCATTTTAGTGCACCAGTCTTTAACTTCCTAGGTAGTGAAATTAGTCCCATTATTAGTTATTATACTGTGGGGAACACCGTAATGGTGTACGACGCCGGATATGAAGTCAACCACTGGTCCGGATTCTGCAGAGGTTACCAGTTTTGCTTCGATCCACTTAGTGAACTTGTCGACCATAACCAGCAAATACTTCTTTTTCTTGGTCCCCCCTTCAAGTGGCCAGGCCATGTCGATTCCCCATACTGCGAACGACCAGGTTAGCAGTATCGTCCGAAGAGCGGTGGGGCGTATGACTTTGATTTGTGAATAGCTGGCACCCAACACAATGTTTAACCAATGTGCATGCGTCTTCGCAGGCTGTGGGCTAGAAAGAACCCTGCTCTTGTAGCGACCAGACCACAAACAGTCTAGTCTCTGTGCATCAGTGTCATCCCTGGATCGGTAATGCTGACACACTACTTGAGGATTTATAACAGAGTTTCAATCACACACTTATTACATCGAATGTCTCAAAAGAGAACTTATTACACTAATATGGCTTAAGGCCATCTAAAAACGATAACAACAGAAGTCTTGGAAGAAAAAGTGAGTCCATCTACTCCAACGGCATAGCTGAGTGAAAGACAACGACCTATGGCACCTTACTCGTCGTCTAAAAAGTCTGCAACATGAAACATTGCAGCCCGAAACGGGTCAGCACATGGAATATGCTGGCAATGTAACACATAGAGTAATGAACAGAGTAAATGCTATCACTACATGCATATATGGCTGGTGGAAAGCTCTATGGTTACAGTTTTGCATAAAGCCAATTTTTCCCTACAACAAAGGAATAAATTTTATTTAACTATCATGGTGGTTGTTAAACATTGAGAAGGTTCCTCCAACTCAATCCCAATTAAATATCATCATTAACCTAATCAAATTAGTTTAGAGTGATGAGATCAACATGATAATCCAAGAACCAGATACTCAAGATGTCCATAACCGGGGACACGGCTAACCATGATTAGTTTGTACACTCTGCAGAGGTTTGCGCACTTTTCCCCACAAGACCCGAATACATACATGGTCGGAGATTCGAGACACAGTCTTTCTGAAGCATTAACTCTCTACTCTGGATAGACAGTACCACCTACAACCCACTACATCTGCTAGTCTACCTCTTCAAAAGCTTCACGCAACTTACTCAACTATGCCAGAGGCCATATTGGCTTGTGGCTGCACACGGAAGTTTCTAGCATGAATAATCTTATGATCCCTTTGATCCTGGGTGGCGGACTGTAGGATGATCACACGGGTACTCCGGGATATCCTAGGACAACACTGGATTCTCCAGGTGCCCTGACAACCACTGGGTACTCTAGGGTGCCTCAAGCAATCCACCCATATGTGTATTTAATTAGCCACCTTAAGTTAACCATTAAGTAACAATACTCACATCCATCATGGATACACTCACCCAAACCACGTCTACGAGCATAGCATAGCAATATAAACATAACGTAGAAGTAACTCCCAAAGGTTTGATAATACACAAGGCAATAGGTTCTACCTCAACATCTACTTCCAAAAACCCACATGTTAATCAGATTCTAACCATGAAATGTTTCAGGGTTGATGTAATGCAATAAAACTGGGTAGTAAAGAGGTATGATCAAAGTGTTACTTGCCTTGCTGATGATCCGCAAAACCTAGAGACTCGTAGTAGCACGCTTCGCCCTCCGGGTACTCAATCGCAAACAAACAATGACATACAATAAGCACTCAACTAGAAGCACGGGTAAAACTCAAATAAGAGATCTAACCAGAAAGTTCAATTGAAGAACTTCGGTTTGCAAACAGAATCAAATCAAAGAAGCAATGAAACTCAAACTGCGAAAGAAACAAGATCCATTTACTAATCTGGACTAAAGTCAAATTTTGCAGTACCAAAATCTTGTTCAAGTTGACTAAACAGGAAGAGGGATTCGAGACGAAGATCTAGGCGCTTTAATCGCCTGATTCGGATAAACGAGCGAAAAGATAAACTAAAACGAAGATTAGGGCAGAAATTGCGATCGAAAATTATCGCGGAAAAACCCTGAAAAAGAAAACTGACAAACAGGCTAACGAATGAACGTTCATTGTCTGTGGCTAACGGATGAACTTCGTTCGTTAAAACGAACGTACGGATGAACGACCGCTATTTAACTGAACCGAAGAAAACCGAACCGATCTAAACAAAAAAAGAATCTAGGGTTTTTCGAAATAAAATCGATCGGTTTTAAAAAAACTGGTGGCTACCTCGTTGTACGTGTCGGTGGCTAGCGGCGGTGACGACGTGCGGCTCCGGTGATGGCGGGGCAGCGGCAAGCGGCAGCGGCGAGCGGCTCCGGTGGCGGCGGCGACAAGCGGCGGCGGCGGTGGCGCGTGGCGGCGGGGTCGGGCTAGGGTTTCGGTGGGGGCCACGGCTGGCTCGGGTCTTCGGCCTTTAAAGGGCCGGCTGGGTCGGTGTCCCAGGCGGACACGGCCCAGTAGGTCGGTTACTTTTTTAAAAAAATCCAACACGCAGAAAAACAAATAAAAGAAATACTAAATGGACTCTACAAATCCTGAAATAAATTTTCCCCGTCCTCTAAAAATATAGCGGACAAAGTGAACATTTATTTGGGCCCCTAATGCAATTTTTAAAAACACATTTTTTTCGTAACTCAAATAAAATAGCAATAAACTCCGAATAAAATTCTTATTTGATTTTAATATTTAACCTCCAATATTTCTTCATTTTGGGGAAGTTATTTTATCCCCTCTCTTTTATTTTCATATAAAAAATATTTGAAGAGAAAAATAATTAAAACCAAATGACCCACTTTTCAAAATTTGAGAAAACTCAAATATGAAAATAATGAAATCCCCAACTCTCTCCGCGGGTCCTTGAGTTGTGTAGAATTTCTAGGATCAACCCAAAAATGCAATAAAATATGATATGCAATGATGATCTAATGTATAACATTCCAAATTGGAAATTTGGGATGTTACAAACCAACCCCCCTTAAGATGAACCTCGCCCTCGAGATTCGGGTTGGCTAGAGAATAGGTGCGGGTGGTCCTTCCGTAGGTCTTCCTCACGTTCCTAGGTGGCTTCGTCCTCGGTATGGTGGTTCCACTGAACTTTGCAGAATTTGATAACCTTGCTGTGTGTGACTCGGCAGGCAAACTCGAGAATCTTCACTGGTTTCTCCTCATAGGTCAAATTGCTATCCAAATGAATCACTTCTAGCGGCACTGTATCTCTTAGAGGAATACCGGTCATCTCTGCATGGCACTACTTCAACTAGGAAACGTGGAACACATCGTGAACTCCTGACAATCCTTCTGGCAATTCCAACTTGTAAGCAACTTCTCCCATACGCTCCAAAACTTTGTATGGCCCCACAAAACGTAGTGCTAACTTTCCCTTAACTCCTAAACACTTAACTCCTTGAAGTGGGGACACATGAAGATACACTCTGTCTTCGACTTCGTAAACATTCTCCTTGCATTTAGAATCCGCATAGCTCTTTTGCCTGGACTGGGCTACCTTGAGTCTATCGCGAATCAGCTTAACCTTCTCTTCAGACTCCTTAATAAAATCTAGTCCAAACAACTAATGGTCTCCAACTTCATCCCATAGTAGTGTCCTGCTGAAAGCACAAGTGCTCCCTAGGTGGTTTTGGTAATTAATGTCAACATATCTCTTGTTGGAGTAACACTTTTATCTAGTATGTTTCAGATAAGTTCAACAATGGAGTGGCATGTACTAAAGGATGTGGGAACCCCTTCAAGATGCTAAGGACAAAGGATTGGCTCAATCTTCTAGCTCAAGACTCTTCATTTTGTATTTTAGTGGTCCAAGATCACATTGAGTCTATAGGAAAAGCTGATACTATCAAGGAGGGATGAGGTGTTGCTTAATGAGCCTCTTGTTTCATGTGCTTAGTGATATGCTCCAAAACCCTCAGCTACTTTCCCACTTCCACAATGACATAAACCTAAAGCCAAAATCGGTCACACTGATTCATCCTATCCGGCGCCACCGATTCCAAAAGTCATAGCCACTGCCACAAACCCTAAGCAAATCAGTCTTACCGATAGGGATCTCGGTCTCACCAAGATGAGATTGTAATCTCTCTGTGTATGTCCATTATCAAAATCGGTCTCACCGAGTTTGAGCATTCGGTACTACCAAGATTACAATGCAAACTTTCTGTTGACTCATTACCAAAATCGGTCCCATCGAGTTTGTGTAATCGGTCAAACCGAGTTTGCCTGACCAACTCTCTAGAAAGCTTATTACCAAAATCGGTCTCACCGAGTTTGTGTAATCGGTCTTACCGAGATTACGTTATGCCCTAACCCTAACCATATCGGTCTCACCGAGTTGCATTTTGGTATCACTGAAAATCCTAACGGTCACATTATTTGCTAAATCGGTCCGACCGAGTCTATTGAATCGGCCCCACCGAGTTTGGTAAATTGTGTGTAATGGTTAGATTTTGTGTGGAGGCTATATATACCCCTCCACCTCCTCTTCATTCGTGGAGAGAGCCATCAGACTTAACCTACACTTCCAGCATACATTTTCTGAGAGAGAACTACCTACTCATGTGTTGAGGCCAAGATATTCCATTCCTACCATATGAATCTTGATCTCTAGCCTTCCCCAAGTTGCTTTCCACTCAAATCTTCTTTCCACCAGATCCAAAACCTATGAGAGAGAGTTGAGTGTTGGGGAGACTATCATTTGAAGCCCAAGAGTAAGGAGTTCATCATCAATGCACCATTTGTTACTTCTTGGAGAGTGGTGTCTCCTAGATTGTCTAGGTGTCACTTGGGAGCCTCCGACAAGATTGTGGAGTTGAACCAAGGAGTTTGTAAGGGCAAGGAAATCGCCTACTTCGTGAAGATCTACCGCTAGTGAGGCAAGTCCTTCGTGGGCGATGGCCATGGTGGGATAGACAAGGTTGCTTCTTCGTGGACCCTTCGTGGGTGGAGCCCTCCGTGGACTCGCGCAACCGTTACCCCTCGTGGGTTGAAGTCTCCATCAACGTGGATGTACGATAGCACCACCTATCAGAACCACGCCAAAAACATCTGTGTCTCCAATTGCGTTTGAATCCTCCAAACCCTTCCCTTTACATTCTTGCAAATTGCATGCTTTACTTTCCGCTGCTCATATACTCTTTGCATGCTTGCTTGATATGTATTGTGAATGTTAAACTTGTGCCTAAACTCCACTTAAACTTAAGGAATCTTAAAAACTGCAACTTTGGTACTTAGTGTCTAATCACCCCCCCCCCTCTAGACACCTCTTCTGAAGGTCCTACAAGTGGTATCAGAGCATTGGTCTCCATTGCTTTGGTTTAATTACTATTGGAGGAAGATGGATGAGTCTATTATTGGGAGTCTTAGACATAGAGTGCCTATTCTTGATGGAGAGTATTTTCATGAGTGGAAAAATGAGATGCTTGTTATTTTCAATCAATATCATTTGAACAAGTACATTGCTAGCCCTTGTGCACCTTATGTTGATCCTATGCATCCTACCCATGATGAGTCAATTGACATGATTAGGAATCTTAGAACTGCCGAACTTATCATTAGAGGATTGCTTAGAAACTTGATTGGATGTTTGCCTACTTTTAAGTGTGCCTACACTATATGGAAATTTCTTGAGGAACGATTTCCAGATTATTCCTTGAAAAATCTTGATGAAATTCTCCATAAGTCTATTGCTTTGAGTAAGATGAATACTAGTGATCCTATGTTTGGTGATCGTCTATTTGAGCTTACAAACCTTATGCGTGCCAAAGGAAATGTTGGTATTATTAGTGATATTATTTCCGAAGCTATAAAAATTCATAAGCAAGATCATTGTCAAACTCACTCTAATGAATCACCCTCTCTAGGACTTGATCCACCACATGACGATGTTGAACATGGATACTATGATGAGGATGATGATAGTGACTTCGATCTTGATGATGCAATGAGACACTTTGGTCTTATGGCAAATCTTCGGGGATATATGTCAGGAGGAAAGGAATGGGTTCTTGATAGTGGATGTACCGATCACATGACCGGAGATAAAGACATGTTTCGTGAGCTTGCTGATAATGATAGTCCTCGAAAGTATGTCACTTTCGGTGACAACTCAAAGGGTAAGGTGGTTGGCCTCGGTAAGGTGGCCATATCACATGATAGCTCCATACAAAATGTCATGCTCGTTGAATCTCTTGGATACAACTTACTTTCAGTATCTAGACTTGCTGATTTCGGTTTCAATGTCCTATTTACTGAAGTAGATTGCCAAGTGTTTCGTCGAGACAATCATAAAATGGTCTTTACCGGTGTGCGTCTAGGTGATCTATACATTGTTGATTTCACTAAAAAGGCTCAACCTAAAACTTGCTTCATTGCTAAATCCTCAAAAGGTTGGTTATGGCATAGACGTCTAGGTCATGTTGGTATGCGAATCCTTGATAAGCTTATTAAAGGAAATCATATCCTTGGAGTTAACGATGTAATATTTGATAAGGATAGACTTTGTAGCACTTGTCAAGCAGGTAAACAGGTTGGAGGAAGGCATCCCGTGAAGAACATCATGACCACAAGGAGGCCACTCGAGCTACTTCACATGGATCTCTTTGGTTCCAACTCTTACAAGAGTCTCGGTGGAAATTCTTTTGGTCTAGTTATAGTTGATGATTTTTCAAGATTTATGTGGGTGTTCTTTCTCAATGATAAATCGCAGGTCCAAAAAATCTTCAAAAACTTCGCTAGGAAGGCCCAAAATCAATTTGAAGTGAAGATCAAGAAGGTTCGCAGCGACAACGGAACGGAGTTCAAGAACGCAAATGTGGACACCTTTCTTGACGAAGAAGGGATTTCACACGAGTTCTCGGCTACATACACACCTCAACAAAACGGAGTTGTTGAGAGGAAGAACCGGACGCTCATCGAAATGGCGAGAACGATGCTTGATGAGTACAAGACGCCGAAGCACTTTTGGGCAGAAGCGGTTGAGACAGCTTGTCATGCAACAAATCGCTTGTATCTTCACAAGCTACTCGGCAAGACGGCATACGAGCTCCTCACCGGTAACAAACCCCAAGTTGGATACTTTCGAGTATTCGGCTCAAAGTGCTACATTCTTGATAAGCATCGTCGCTCTAAATTTGCTCCTAAGTCTCATGAAGGTTTCCTACTAGGTTATGGCTCAAACTCTCACACTTACCGTGTCTACAACAATTTCACCCGAAAGGTTGAAGAGACGGTAGATGTGAAGTTTGATGAATCTAACGGCTCGCAAGTAGAGCAATTGCCAATTGATGTAGGAGTCAAAGATCCTTCGGAAGCAATTCAAGACTTGGCTATTGTCAAGGTTCTTCCAACGGAGGTGAAGGAGAGTACCTCGTCCGTCCAAGTGGAAGCTTCTACTTCACGACAAGGTGAACCAAGAGTTGATACGGAAGCATCCACAAGTGGGACACACCAAGATGAGGAAAACGAGGAAGTGCATCAAGATGAACGTCAACAACCTCCTTCTCCACCACGACAAGAGAACGACAACACCAACAATGAAGAAGGCCAAGAAGAAGAACAAGATGAAGAAGATGTTCAACGAAGACCCAAGAAAAAGCTTTCACGAGTTCGAGCAAGAATTGCTAAAGATCATCCCGTCGAGCAAATCTACAATGACATTCAAACCGGGAGAATCACTCGCTCTAAAACTCGTTTAGCTAACTTTTGTGAAAACTATTCTTTCATCTCTAGCATTGAACCTATGAAGGTTGAAGAAGCATTGGAAGATCCGGATTGGATAAATGCTATGCATGAAGAGCTACACAACTTTGAGAGGAACCAAGTTTGGACATTGGTTGAGAAGCCCGACAACAACCACAACGTCATCGGTACCAAATGGGTGTTTCGCAACAAGCAAGATGAAGATGGACAAGTAGTTCGCAACAAAGCACGTCTCGTCGCCCAAGGCTACACACAAGTCGAAGGTATGGACTATGGTGAGACTTATGCTCCCGTTGCTAGACTTGAGTCCATTCGCATCTTACTTGCCTATGCTAATCATCATGATATCACCTTGTACCAAATGGACATTAAAAGTGCTTTTCTAAATGGTGAAATAGAGGAGGAAGTTTATGTTAAGCAACCTCCCGGCTTTGTCAATCCTAAGAAACCCAATCATGTTTACAAACTTCACAAAGCTCTTTATGGTCTTAAACAAGCTCCTAGAGCATGGTATAAATGCTTGACCAAGTTCCTTATTGAAAAAGGCTTTGAAATTGGGAAAATTGATTCTACTCTTTTTACTAAAAGGGTTAATGGAGAACTATTTGTGTGCCAAATCTATGTTGATGATATTATATTTGGTTCAACTAACCCTCATTTTAGTGAAAAGTTTGGGAAGCTAATGTCGGAGAAGTTTGAGATGTCTATGATGAGTGAACTCAAATTCTTTCTTGGGTTGCAAATCAAGCAAACTAAGGAAGGTACCTTTGTTTCTCAAACGAAGTACACCAAGGACTTATTCAAGAAGTTCAATATGCAAGAATGCAAAGGTATGTCTACACCCATGCCTACTAGTGGACATCTTGATTTGACCAAAGATAGTGAACCGGTTGATCAAAAGGTTTATCGCTCTATGATTGGTTCATTGTTATATCTATGTGCTTCACGTCCCGATATCATGCTAAGTGTGTGCATGTGTGCACGATCAAGCTGCTCCTAAGGAATGTCATCTTAAGGCCGTGAAAAGGATAGTGAGATACTTAATCCATACACCAAATTTTGGCATTTGGTATCCTAAGAGGGCCTCTTTCGATCTTGTTGGCTATTCCGACTCGGACTATGCCGGAGACAAGGTTGATAGAAAGTCCACTTCGGGTACTTGTCAATTTCTTGGTAGATCTCTTGTGTCTTGGTCCTCCAAGAAACAAAACTCGGTATCCTTATCCACCGCCGAAGCTGAATATATTGCCGCTGGTTCATGTTGTGCTCAATTACTTTGGATGACCCAAACTCTTAAAGATTATGGGATATATGTGAGACATGTTCCATTGCTTTGTGACAATGAAAGTGCTATCAAAATTGGTCATAATCCTGTGCAACATTCTCGAACTAAGCATATTGAAGTTCGTCATCATTTCATTCGAGATCATGTTGCTAAGGGTGACATTGATCTTAAGCATGTTCGCACCGAAAAGCAATTAGCGGATATATTCACTAAACCTCTTGATGAGAAAGTGTTTTGCAGGTTAAGAGGAGAATTGAACATCATTGATGCTTCAAACTTGGAGTAGAAACTCCATTGGATACATGTAAGACATGAGCTTATGACTAATCCTTGATATTTCTCTTATGATGAAAATCTTATGTCTTGGATATATTTGTATCTTGCATGTTATCTAACCCATGTAGGTACTTGGTGGAATCAAATTCCATGAGATTGTAATCTACTCACATCTTGAGCAATCTCTACATCACCAAGTCTCTACACTATGGTGGTTGAAGACAAGGAAGCACGGAACCATTCAAACATATCCTTTGACAAATTCTATGTTGAGCTTCATGATTGTCATTTTTGGATACACAAGTGCTCTTCCTTGCAAGAACTAACCCATGTAGGTAGATGGACTCAAATTCCAAGTGGTGCTCCAAATTCTTGATGAGCTACATCAACCTTGAGCAACCCACACAAGTTCAACTACATGGACAACACCACCAACCAAGGTATGTTATTCCATCTTAGAGAAGCTTTACTCCAAGTCATGAGCTAAAGCAACTCGACAAGATGTGAATACATCAAGATGCTTAAACGAAAAATGGCAACCCCATTTTGAGCTTAAACGATGAGTATGACCTATGATCAAGTGATCTCACTTGACTCCTAAGTCAATATACTCTAACATAGGTGACTTTGTCGCCGACCATCTCTAGATGAAGTTCTCTTGTGTTCTTTTCTGTATTTTTGCATTTGTCTTATGCATATTTGTTTCCCCTTTCAAAAAAAAACTTCATCTAGATTTCTTTCTGTTTTCTCTGCATTTTCTGCATTCCAATTCATTGCACATCTTTAAGTAAATTCCTTGCAAATCTTTGTGAGATCTTACTAGTCTAAGTGAGCTGAGGTGACAAGTGTTTTCTCTGAGATGAACTCGGTTTCACCGATTTGTTATTTTCGGCCCAACCGAATCCTTTCGGTACAACCGAAACATACCACTCGGTGCCACCGATTTCACAACAGGAAAAACAGTTTGCCACATATTCTGTGTTTCTTCTAATCCAGCTCCACTCAATGAATCTTGTCCTCTACAAGCATCACATTTTTATCATTGCTTTGTGCTATGTCTCAAGGACCAAACCCATTCGACGGATTCCAAAAAACCCTTCTTGGAAATTGATGTCAAAGGGGGAGAGAGAGAACATCAAAGCTTATCATTTAAAAAGAGTTTATCACCTTCTTGAGGGGGAGAGAGATATCATCTCCTAAAGGGGGAGAGAGACCCTCAAAGGGAGAGAGAGAGATCTCTAGGGGGAGAGGATACTTAAGTAGAAAGTATTTCTCAAGGATCCCAGATGCTTGGTGTTCAAGAGGAGAGATTCCCACATGTCTTCTTGAGGGGAGAGACATGTTCTTATGATCTGTTGTGCTTATTTGCATTAGCATACATTAGCTCTGTTCATCATTCATATTTTTCAGCTCTGATTTTCTATTCCCTATCTTCTCCCAGTATCCCATGTTAGATTCAGGGGGAGCAAGACATCTAAGGGAAAGAAATCATTTAAATTCATTGCATATCTTTACTCTTGGGGATATGTCTAATCCAATGTGGTACTTAGTACTCACTCTCTACATGTCATCCCAGTCTTGGTATTCTTGTGGTTTCTTCTGTTTGCTCTGGCTAGTAGATGTATCTGTGTTATCTAACCTTGTTTACGCAGGTTCATTCCATCCTAAGCCAACTCAAGACTACAAGGTAAGTATGTGCATCACAATCATGTGTATGAGGAATTCTTGCTGATGTACATACTATTTGCAAGAAGGACTCATGAACATGAAGGTATTTTCCTTAATATTCTTTGCTCTGATGCATATGACCAAGATACATGTAACACATTGCCTGCTCTATCATGTTTATGCTCTCACATGCTTCTATTTTCCATATTCACATGATTGCATACATGTAGGGGGAGCCCATGTTTGTTACATGTCTTTCCAAAGCTTTACTTACTACTCTTTATATCTTTATCTAAAGCTTTGATGTATGTTGCCATCAATTACCAAAAAGGGGGAGATTGAAAGCACAAGTGCTCCCTAGGTGGTTTTGGTAATTAATGTCAACATATCTCTTGTTGGACTAACACTTTTATCTAATATGTTTCAGATAAGTTCAACAATGGAGTGGCATGGACTAAAGGATGTGGGAACCCCTTCAAGATGCTAAGGACAAAGGATTGGCTCAAGCTTCTAGCTCAAGACTCTTCATTTTGTATTTTAGTGGTCCAAGATCACATTGAGTCTATAGGAAAAGCCAATACTATCAAGGAGGGATGAGGTGTTGCTTAATGAGCCTCTTGCTTCATGTGCTTAGTGATATGCTCCAAAACCCTCAGCTACTTTCCCACTTCCACAAATGACCTAAACCTAAAGCCAAAATCGGTCACACCGATTCATCCTATCCGGCGCCACCGATTCCAAAAGTCATAGCCACTGCCACAAACCCTAAGCAAATCGGTCTTACTGATAGGGATCTCGGTCTCATCGAGATGGGATTGTAATCTCTCTGTGTATGTCCATTATCAAAATCGGTCTCACCGAGTTTGAGCATTCGGTACTACCGAGATTACAATGCAAACTTTCTATTGACTCATTACCAAAATCGGTCCCATCGAGTTTGTGTAATCGGTCAAACCGAGTTTGCCTGACCAACTCTCTAGAAAGCTTATTACCAAAATCGGTCTCACCGAGTTTGTGTAATCGGTCTTATCGAGATTACGTTATGCCCTAACCCTAACCATATCGGTCTCACAGAGTTGCATTTCGGTCTCACTGAAAATCCTAACGGTCACATTATTTGCTAAATCGGTCCGACCGAGTCTGTTGAATCGGTCCCACCGAGTTTGGTAAATTGTGTGTAACAGTTAGATTTTGTGTGGAGGCTATATATACCCCTCCACCTCCTCTTCATTCGTGGAGAGAGCCATCAGACTGAACCTACACTTCCAGCATACATTTTCTGAGAGAGAACTACCTACTCATGTGCTGAGGCCAAGATATTCCATTCCTACCATATGAATCTTGATCTCTAGCCTTCCCCAAGTTGCTTTCCACTCAAATCTTCTTTCCACCAGATCCAAAACCTATGAGAGAGAGTTGAGTGTTGGGGAGACTATCATCTGAAGCACAAGAGCAAGGAGTTCATCATCAACGCACCATTTGTTACTTCTTGGAGAGTGGTGTCTCCTAGATTGGCTAGGCGTCACTTGGGAGCCTTCGACAAGATTGTGGAGTTGAACCAAGGAGTTTGTAAGGGCAAGGAGATCGCCTACTTCGTGAAGATCTACCGCTAGTGAGGCAAGACCTTCGTGGGCGACGGCCATGGTGGGATAGACAAGGTTGCTTCTTCGTGGACCCTTCGAGGGTGGAGCCCTCCATGGACTCGCGCAACCGTTACCCTTCGTGGGTTGAAGTCTCCATCAACGTGGATGTACGATAGCACCACCTATCGGAACCATGCCAAAAACATCTGTGTCTTCAATTGCGTTTGAATCGTCCAAACCCCTCCCTTTACATTCTTGCAAATTGCATGCTTTACTTTCCGCTGCTCATATACTCTTTGCATGCTTGCTTGATATGTATTGTGAATGTTAAACTTGTGCCTAAACTCCACTTAAACTTAAGGAATCTTAAAAACTGCAACTTTGGTACTTAGTGTCTAATCACCCCCCCCCCCTCTAGACACCTCTTCTAAAGGTCCTACACCTACACCTCCTTCCGTACAAAGCTTCGAAAGGGGCCATCTGGCTTGATAACTATTGTTGTAGGAGAACTCTGCATATGGCAGATTGTCGTCCTAGCTAGATCCATAATCTAGCGCACAAGCTCTCAACATGTCCTCCAGAATCTGATTGACTCTCTCGGTCTGTCCATCTGTCTGTGGATGAAAGGTTATACTGAACTCTAGCCTGGTACCCAAAGTCTCATGCAACTGATTCTAGAACTTTGAGGTAAACTAGGTTCCTCTATCTGATACAATGGTCCTCGGAACTCCATGCAGACATACAATCCTGGTCATGTATATATTGGCCAACTTAGCATTGGTGTAAGTGGTCTTCACTAGGATGAAATGAGCTACCTTCGTCAAACGATCGACTGCAACCCAGAACAAGTCATAGCTTGAACGAGTCCTGGGAAATCCCGTGATGAAATCCATGCCTAGCTTATCCCACTTCCATTTGGGTATTGGCAATGGATGTAGCAATTCTGCTGGCTTCTGATGCTCTGCCTTCACTCTCTGACATACATCACAAACTGCTACATACTCAGCAATATCCTTCTTCATTCCGGTCCACCAGAAACTGTCCTTCAAATCCAGATACATCTTGGTGTTTCTTGGGTGAATCAAATACAGCGAATCATGGGCCTCCTGCAGAATCAACTTCCTGATCTCGGGGTCATTAGGCACATATACGTGGTCCTCAAACCATAAGGTATCGTGCTCACCCTCACGAAATCCTTTAGCCTTTCCTTTGCTCATACTTTCCTTTATCTCGGCAATCTCCTTGTCCGTCTTCTGAGCTTCTCTGATCTTATCCATCAAAGTAGACTGAATTTCCAATGCTGCTACATAACCTCTCGGAACTATTTCCAAACATAGCTTGCGAAGACCCTTTGCTAACTCCTTGGGTAACCCTCCGGTCATGAGTGTATTGACATGACTCTTGCGACTCAACCCATCGGCTACTACGTTAGCCTTTCCGAGATGATAGTGTAACCTCATATCATAATACTTAATGAGCTCCAACCATCTCCTCTGCCTGAGATTCAACTCCTTCCGCGTGAAGATATACTTCAAACTCTTGTGATCCGTGTACACCTCACAATGGTTTCCGATGAGAAAATGTCTCCATGTCTTCAACGCATGCACTACGGCTGCTAACTCCAAATCGTGTGGAGCATAATTCAACTCATGGGGTTTAAGCTATCGTGAGGCATAAGAAACAACTCTCCCCCCTGCATAAGCACTGCTCCAAGTCCTCGACGAGAAGCGTCGCAATACACCTGATAATCCTTGCGTTGATCTGGAAGAATCAATAGTGGAGTTGTAACCAAACGTTTCTTCAACTCCTGAAAACTGGCTTCACATTCCTCAGTCCATTTGAACTTGGTGTCCTTCTTCAACAACTCTGTCATGGGTTTTGCAATCTTAGAGAAATTCTCAATGAACCTCCTGTAGTATCCTGCGAGTCCCAGAAAACTCCGGATCTCCCCAACTGACGTGGGTGATTCCCAATTTGTCACTGTGACAACCTTGGTGGGGTCTACTGCTATTCCTTCTCCGGATATAACATGTCCGAGGAATCCAACTTCTTTCAACCAAAACTCACACTTGCTGAACTTGGCATATAACTGATGTTCTCGGAGCTTCCCAAGTACCAAATGCAAATCCTCCTTATGCTCCTCCTCATTCTTTGAGTAGACCAGTATATCATCAATGAACACCACGACGAACTTATCCAGAAACTCCATAAACACCTTGTTCATCATGTTCATGAAATAGGCAGGCGCATTAGTCAGACCGAATAACATAACGGTATACTCATATAGCCCGTACCTTGTGGTAAAAGTTGTCTTAGGTATATCCTGCTCTCGAATCTTCAGCTAGTGGTATCCTGATCGCAGATCGATCTTGGAAAATACCTTAACCCCTTGCAGCTGGTCAAAAAAATCATTGATCATCGGCAGTGGGTACTTGTTCTTGATTGTCACTTCATTCAATCCATGATAATCAACAACCATCCTCAACGATCCATCCTTCTTCTCCACTAGAAGCACTGGTGATCCCCAAGGTGACGAACTTGGGTGAATATAGCCTTTATCCAGTAACTCCTTAATCTGCTTCTTAATTTCTTCCAAATCCTTTGCGGGCATCTGATACGGTCTCTTAGATATTGGCCCTGTGCCTGGCAAAAGCTCAATAGGAAACTCGATGTCTCTATCCGGTGGCATGTCTGGCAACTCCTCTGGAAATACATCAGGGAAATCCTTCACCACTGGTACTTCCTCCTGTACAACTCCTGATAAGGAATTCACTTGAGTCCTCTTCGACACATGCCGGGATACATACTTGATCCTTCTTCCTTCTGGGGTGGTGAGCAAAATTGATTTACTGGCACAGTCAATGTTCCCTCCATACTTCGATAACCAATCCATGCCTAATATTACATCCAGTCCTTGTGACTCCAAAACTATTAGGTATCAGGGGAACACGTAGTTACCAATCCTTAATGGTAAGCTTGTCTTCCACGATCATCAAGCTTGTCTAATATCCGGATATAGTTACAAAGAATTGTCTTCCATCCGGATATAGTTACATAGAGTCGGTTACAAAGAAGGAAATCTAATATCCGGATCGCCAAGCTTGTCTTCCACGCAAAGGAGAGTCCCATCCGGACACGGGACGAAGTCTTGAGTCTTGTATCTTCACGGTACAACAGTCCGGCCAAAGTATATAGTCCGGCTGTCTGGATACCCCCTAATCCAGGACTCCCTCAGTAGCCCTTGAACCAGGCTTCAATGATGATGAGTCCCGCGCGCAATTTGTCTTCAGCATTGCAAGGCGGGTTCCATCTCTGAATAATCCAAAATAACTGTTGTAACAAACAGTGTCCGGCTTCCCATCAATGTTGTACTCCTCTGCTTCTGTGCTTCAATAATGGCCATCTCCACGTGTCGAAAAAATACGAGGAGCCGGAGCATTTTCGCATTCGCCACCCCAGCCCTGCAGGCAAACCGTCTATTTGAAGGGACGGGGATCCTCAGATCCAAACATCACCTTCTTCCCTTGAGCGAGCATCCAACAGAGCGTGCCCAGAAAAAACCATTCGTACATGGCCGGTCGCCGCAGCTCCTCCTCTCGCTCCCTCAGCTCTAAGCCAGGTGATTGGGAAGAGTGTTCTGTTCCCCAAAGCCGTTTAATAGAGTTGCAGACCCAAGGGTTTCTCCCACTGGCGTTCATGGTCCCCGTCCGAGCCAGACTAGCCACCTATAATGGCGGGGAGCAAGCGAAGAGATCTCCTAATCCATCCCCGGGGAGCGAATATGCCTCACCCCGTATCTGCTAAGAGGCGTCGGGTTTCCAATCCACCCATTCCTTCGCGGGCTCCTGGAGTTCTATGGCCTCCAGTTGCACAACTTCACCCCTGCCTTCGTGCTGCATATTGCAGGATTTGTCGCCCTTTGTGAATTATTCCTGGGCTATGAGGCTCACTTCGGGTTATGGAAGAAGTTGTTCTGCCTCGTCCCTCGCAACCAGGGGAATCCTTATGTCAAGTGGGCGGAGCCGAAATATGGCGCGTCGCCGAGACCGGATACCTGTCCGGCACTCCCAAGAAGGCACCCGCAAACTGGCCCTCGGAGTGGTTTTATGTTGATGACGATCCCCTTCCGGATCCAGTTCGGACGGGCCTCCCTGAGTTCAATAATGCTCCACCGAAGGCACACCGAAGTTGGCGCCCTCAGGGCCCTCAAGGGGAGGATACTAGATAAGTACACTTCCTGATGAGCGGGATAAAGACACTGGCCAAATCAGGGCTGACAATAGTCGAGGTTATACCAATATGCATAATGCGGGGGGTGCAGCCACTTCAATATCGGGGGAAGCCCATGTGGCACTACAATGGGGAAGATGACACCACCCGCTGTGGTTGTAAAGGTCCGGACTCCGCCACTGCTCTGGCAAGAATATTGTCCGATCTGTATAAAGGAGAAGAGGAAGAAGTCCTTCGCATCAAACCGCGGGATGGATTTTCCATGTACAACCCCCCAAGCTGGGTAAGTCTTCACTTTTCCCCCCACTCTATTCATTCGGTGCTCTTCATCTCAATCATTAACCTTGATGCTTTTGAGCAGGAACTGAGGAGGGTCGTGGAAGGATTCAACAGCCCCTCCCCGCAGCCAGAGGACCCCGGAAGGGACTTCGATCCAGGACTTGAAGAAGATCCGGATATATCTGTGGAGCTTATCAACGGGACATTTTATCAGGCCAGCTGTGATGGCGCCTCAGTGGCCATTATCGCCGACTATCCCGAACTACTACCTGCGTCACGTGTAAGCAAAGCCGAAACCTTATCCTCTGAAGAGGATTCCTTTCTTATACCATGCCTTATGCATAAAATATCGTATTTCTATAGAGACGCCCATCGGAACGCGGCGCCGAGCCCCTGGGGACTCGTCGACAAAGGGCGTCCGGGTCAGGCAGCCTTAAGAGGAGGGCAGTTAGGGCCGAAACACCGTTACAGAGGTACGGTAAAAACCTGCTCTGTAATTATTGTGTTTGAAATGTAACAGCGTCCTTCGTGTTCTGGCAGAAAAAGGAGTCGCCGGACTATATCCAGAGATCCTGCCGATCACGCCTCCACCAGCCGGATTCCAGAACCGGCTTCGAGAGAGGAGGCCACTGCGGGCCGATGCTGAATTGTCCTCCGACAGAGGATGCGGATATTCTCTCTGCCACGAATTCCGAAGTAGAGAGTGCCATGAATCACTGGCGCCGACGGGCCGTACTTTGCAATAGCATCTTTTCCTAAGAGGCATTTAATGCTTTCAATTCGGGAGATGCATACATCCGAGCTGCTCAAGGCGGGCTCGCCCGAGCGATGGACCAGTATGCAAAAGATATACGGGTAAGGAAATTTGATAAGCATGTATAACAGTAGCCCCTGAGACTTGAAACGGTTGGGACACTTGATTTAAGGATCATTTTATGCATAGTTTCTTGTAGATAAGAATACCCAATTGTCTCAAGAGCTGGAGGAGTGCAAGACCCAGCTGAGGGCCGCGGTTGCCAAACTAGAGGAATCCCAGAAGGCCTCATCTGGTAACATTTTGTCTCAATAGAGAAATTTTAAAGTAATATACCAGTTAGCAATTGGCTTGCTTCATGAGTCTAACAGAAAATTCTGCAAACAATCCCGAGACGAATCCGGAGATCGTAAAAGATAGCGAGTCGCATCTCCAAAGACAGCTAAGGGCTGGCGAGCGTGTGCTTACGCAGGTTAGGCGGGAGAAAAACAATCTCCAAGATGCCAACGTCTGGTTGGGCATCGAATTATCAGATGTTCGAGCTCAGCTGGCGGACTCCGTAAAGGAGAACAGAAGGCTTCGTCGCGGCATTTATGGTAAGTGCCTAAACAAACTGCAGTACGATTCGGCGAGGAAGCATATTAAAAGAGTTTATATCTGTAGGTATGTTGACGAGCCGTCCTGAAGAGGAGATGCCCGGATCCGCAGGCGATGTACTGCAAGACCTCTCACAGCTGCACGAACGAGTTAGGAAGGTGATGTAGGGTATTGCCCAGGCCTTGTGGCCATCCGCTTTCCTGCCGAGAGGCATGGGGGAGCTTGTGGATATGCTCCAAGGAGCACGGTGGCGCTTCCGGTTGTGGAAGATGTCAGCCTGCCGACAAGGTGCAAGGGAAGCCTGGGCCATGGTGAAGACGCGCTACACCAAGCTTGACCCGAACCATATGGCCGAAGTCGGACCGGCGGGGCCAGATGGGCAAGAAATTCTCGTGAGTCTGGTGTATGACCAGGTAGCGTTAGCCGCAAAGTATTCCCAACAGGATTGCAAGCTAGATAGCCTATTGGACGGTATAGAGGAAGAATATAGTCAGTCCAAGTGACTATGTAATTCAATGGACATATGTAGTCCCTAGCCGGATTAAAAATCATTTGTCATGGTGGACCTTTTTGCTTCAGCCCCCGGATCCGACAGTCCGGGCTGTATCCGAATACCCGCTCAGTTATGCAGAACTGGGGTATGCATGGAAACCAGGCGTAGGGGTCATAAGTGCTTGAACAGACAAGTACCCAACTAGTTATGTTATATTACATGGGTAGTAAGGAACATCTTCCAAGGAGAATAGTTTCATTAGGGGTTCCTTTCCCTAGGTAGGCATGCATAGATGTACATGTCCGGACTGCCAACAAAAACGCAGGATACAGAACTTCTGGGGATTCACATTGTAATAAATGAAAGAAACATCTTTTGTTCACCGACCGAATATTCCCTTAAGAACGCTAGCTTTTGGCTTCACCCAGTTTGAGGTACACATCCGGCTGAACCGGCAGTAACAATCGCAGAGGTGCTCCCCTTATGCCCTAGCCGAATTAACGAGAACGTAGGGCATAAACAGAAGAGCCAGGCAACCCAGCATGGCCACATCTTAAGTCATATCGATGCATATAATGGTGAAGAAAAGGCACATATGGAAAAAAGAACGCATATGTGATAGGCAAGAAGCCATGAAAGTAATTATATTTAGCTTCCGTATAGGAAGCCCCCAGGTATGGTTTACACACGTGGTGTGGCTAGAGTGATCCAAGCATCTGCACTGTATTGAATACTTTGTGTGAAGAAGGAAAAAGGGCAAGAAAGGAAAAAAGGGGAGGAACATAATTAAAAGAGCGGGGGTAAGGAGACGAACATTGGGTTCGGTGCTAGGCGTAGAATCTCCGGAGTCTGGCCGTGTCCCATGGGTTCGGCTCGAGTCTGCTATCGGATGCATTACACAGGCGGTACGCTCCTCCGGTGAGAACTTTATCAATAATGAAGGGCCCTCCCACTTAGGTTTGAGCTTGTCCTTCTTCTTCTCCTGTAAGCGTAGAACGAGTTCGCCAACGTTATAAGTTTTGGCCCGCACTTCTCTGCTTTGATACCATCGAGCCTGCTGCTGATAGAATGCGGAATGGGCTTTTTGCGATGTCGCGCTCTTCCTCCAGGGCATCTAAGTTGTCCTGCCGATCTAACTCGGCTTCCTTCTCTTCATACATGTGCACGCGAGGTGAGTCATGGATTATGTCGCAGGGTAGTACTGCTTCTGCGCCGTACACCATAAAAAATGGTGTGTATACGGTGGTGCGATTCGGCATGGTACGCATCCCCCAGAGTACGGAGTCGAGCTCCTCGACCCAGTGCGTGTCCGATTCTATCAAGGACCGCACTAGTCTGGGTTTGGTGCCGCTCATGATGAGACTGTTTGCACGTTCGACCTGGTCGTTTGTTTGGGGATGGTAGACGGAGGCGTAATCGAGCTTAATGCCCATGTTGCCGCACCAAGTTTTCACTTCAACGGCTGTGAAGTTTGAGCCATTGTCAGTGATGATGCTATGGGGGACGCTGTAACGGTGTACGGCCCCTGATATGAAGTCTATCACTGGTCTGGATCCGGCCGTTTTAACTGGTTTGGCTTCTATCCATTTGGTGAACTTGTCCACCATGACCAATAAGTATTTTTTCTTATGGCTTCCCCCTTCAAGATGTCCGACCATATCCAGCCCCCAGACCGCGAAGGGCCAAGTAATGGGGATTGTTTGGAGAGCGGTAGGGGGCATATGACTCTGATTGGCAAAGAGCTGGCAACCGACGCAGTGTTGAACAAGGTCCTGTGCGTCTGCTCGGGCTGTCGGCCAATAAAAGCCTGTACGGAAGGCCTTGCTGACGAGTGCCCGAGCCACAGCGTGGTGCCTGCCGAGTCCGGCATGGATTTCAGCCAAGAGCTGCCGCCCTTCCTCTTTGGAGATGCATCTTTGGAGCACTCCAGTCGCGCTTTTCTTATAGAGTTCTCCCTCATGGACTTTGTAGGCCTTGGAACGCCGCACAATACAACGTGCTTCATTTTGGTCCTCGGGGAGCTCCTGCCTATTTAGGTAGGCCAAGAAAGGCTCGGTCCATGAGGCGATTACAGCCGTGATTTCGTGGGCCGAAGGTGTTATTTCGGTGTCGGAGCCTCCGATTACGTCAGATGGTTCAGAATCTGGGGTTGTATTTGGATCCGAATTAGTATTGCTGGACTCCCCTTCCCATACCACGGATGGCTTGAACAGCCTTTCTAGGAATATGTTAGGTGGGACAGGGTCGCGTTTAGCGCCAATGCGAGCAAGGATATCCGCCGCTTGATTGTTTTCTCGAGCCACATGGTGGAATTCGAGCCCCTCGAACCGAGCTGACATTTTGAGGACGGCATTACGGTAAGCCGCCATTTTCAGGTCCTTGGCATCAAAATCTCTGTTTATTTGTGATATTGCGAGGTTTGAATCCCCCGCGCACCTCCAGGTGTTGAATGCCCATAGAGACTGCCATCCGAAGACCATGCAACAGATCCTCGTATTCGGCTGCGTTGTTGGAGTCTGTGTATAATATTTGGAGTACGTATTGGACCGTGTCTCCAGTGGGGGAAGTCAGGACTACACCTGCTCCCAATCCGGCCAGCATTTTAGAGCCATCGAAGTGCATAATCCAATTAGAGTATGCGCCGTACTCTTTAGGGAGTTCGGCTTCTGTCCATTCGGCGATGAAGTCAGCCAATACTTGCGACTTAATGGCCCGCCGTGGTTTGTATGATATGTCGAACGGAAGGAGCTCGATGGCCCATTTAGCAATCCGTCCCGTGGCGTCATGATTGTTTATTATGTTGTTGAGTGGTACTTCTGAGGCCACCGTAATCGAACACTCTTGAAAGTAGTGTCGTAGCTTTCGGGATGCCATGAAGACCGGTATGCTATCTTTTGATAGTGTGGATATCGGGATTTGCATGGGGTGAGGACAGTGGACACGTAATATACCGACTTTTGGAGCGGGAATTTGTATTTGTCTGCTTCTCGTTCGATGATGAGCACTGCGCTTACAACTTGATGTGTTGCAGCTATGTACAATAGCATAGGTTCGCCAATATTTGGCGCTGTCAGGACTGGATTACTGGCCAATAAGGTCTTTATTTCATCCAGTCCGGCCGCGGCTGCATCCGTCCACACGAAGTGTTCAGTGCGTCGAAGAAGGCGGTAAAGAGGTAGTGTCTTTTCTCCTAATCGGGAGATTAAACGGCTTAAGGCAGCCACGCATCCAGCTAGTTTCTGGATATGCTTGAGGTCTGTTGGGATAGCCAACTACGACAGAGCTCGGATTTTTGCTGGATTTGCTTCGATTCCTCTATTGGAAATAATGAGGCCGAGCAACTTCCCCGGGGGTACGCCGAAAACACATTTTTCCGGGTTTAGCTTGATGTGGTATGTTCGGAGGTTATCGAACGTAAGCCTCAAGTCATCTATTAGGGTTTCGACGTGTCTTGTTTTTATGACAACGTCGTCCACATATGCCTCCACTGTTTTGCCGATTTGCTTCTCCAGGCATGTTTGAATCATGCGTTGATAGGTTGCACCGGCATTTTTAAGCCCAAAAGGCATAGTGTTGAAGCAGAAAGGACCATATGGCATTATGAAGGCCGTTGCGGCTTGGTCGGACTCTGCCATCTTTATTTGATGGTATCCAGAGTATGCGTTGAGGAAACATAGTGAGTCATGTCCTGCGGTGGTCTCGATGATTTGGTCGATGTGAGGGAGGGGGAAGGGATCCTTGGGGCAAGCCTTGTTGAGGTCTTTGAAATCGACGCATAGGCGCCAGGATTTGTCCTTCTTTGGTACCATTACCAGATTTGCCAGCCAATCCGGATGCTTGACATCTATGATGAATCTAGCCTCAAGTTGCTTGGCTAGCTCTTCTCCCATGGCTTGCCGTTTAGGCTCTGAGAAGCGCCTAAGAGTTTGTTTGACTGGCTTGTATCCTTTCAGTATATTGAGGCTGTGTTCGGCCAGCCTCCGTGGGATCCCCGGCATGTCCGAAGGATGCCAGGCGAAAATGTCCCAATTCTCACGTAGGAAGTCTCGTAGTGCGGCGTCCATTGTGGGGCTCAACTGTGTCCCGATGGAAGCTGTCTTCATGGGGTCCGTTGGATGGACCTGGAATTTGACTATCTCGTCTGCGGGTTTAAATGAAGTGGACTTGGGTCGTTTGTCGACTATCACGTCGTCCCTGTCCACTGTGGCGCGCAGCATTGTTAGTTCTTCGGCTGCTAGGGCTTCGGATAATGCTTCCAGGGCTAGTGTTGTAGTTTTATTTTCGGCGCAGAGTGCGACGTCCAGATCACTGGCTAGAGTGATGATTCCTTTGGGTCCAGGAATTTTAAGCTACATGTACCCGTAATTGGGTATAGCTTGAAAGCTTGTGAATGCATCCCGCCCTAAAAGGGTGTGGTATCCGCTGCTGAAAGGAGCCACTTGGAATGTTATTTCTTTGGACCTGTAATTCTCCGGGGTGCCGAATACCACATCGAGTGTGATTTTTCCCACACACCGTGCCTCCCGACTAGGGATGATTCCCCTGAAGGTTGTGCCGCTTTGCTCAATGCGGCTTTTATCAATTTCCATCTTGTTGAGTGTTTCTTCATAGATCAAGTTTAATCCGCTTCCGCCGTCCATGAGTACTTTAGTGAGCCGAAAACCGTCCACAATTGGGCTAAGGACCAAAGCGGCTGGTGCCCGGACTGTCGGGAATTGAGGTTCGTCACTGGAACTGAAGGTTGTAGCAGTGTCACTCCACGGATTTATTTTTGCCACGTGGCAGATTTCAGCGAAATTCCGATGAGCTCGCTTGCGCCTATTATTTGAGGCAAAAGTCTCGAAGACTGTCAGTACCGCATTGTTGTCTTCGGCGGGATGTTGCTCTGCTTTATGAGTTACAAGAAGATCCTCGCCGCTTTTTGCTACCTGCCGGAGTATCCAACATGCTCTAAGGCTATGCGTTGGCATAGTATCCAGTGTGCTGTGAATTTTGCATGGCCCATTGAGCCATTCTTCCAATACGGTTCCACGCCGTGGAGTGGGCTTTGGTTTCTTGGGAATTGGATCGGGTAACTTACGAGAGTTTGCCCTTTTTAGCTCAGACAAAGGTTTTAGTAAGAGCCAGATTATCCCAAAATTCTGTTTGGGTTTTCCAGGCGCTTTCCATCGCACAGTACTTCTGTACTATGGCTGCTAAGTCAGCAAAGTGTACTATGTCATGGCGACTTATAGCATTAAGGATCCCTTTGTTCGTGCAGTTTTTGTAGAAAAGTGAGATTGCGTCCTCCTCGAGACAATCCTTGACCCTGTTTAGCACAAGGAGGAATCGGGCCCAGTAGCGATGTACTGTCTCTTGGGGCTCTTGTCTGATACGGGAGAGACGGTTTAAGTCTGGGTGGGTGGGTGTAGCTGAATCTGGATTCTGATCCGATCTAACGCCCAGGGGCAGAGGAGCTTCCGGGCTTGACAGCTCGGGCTCCGGGGTGCTGCCCGATTTTCCCAGCCCGATACCCGATTCTAAGTCCGGGGTCTGGGTCATGTCCTCCCGCGAACGGGTATCCGGCTCAGAGAACTCGGTAATCCGGACATAATTCGTCCTCAAAGTAGAGGGATTATCCATGTGTGGCTCTTCCACCACCGCTATCTCGTGGGTGACCGGTGGGGATTTAATATCCCTTTGGTCGGGTTTAAGCCCAATCCGATCATAGTCTGTAGCGACTCCCAAAGCGGCGATGCGATCCAAGAGCTCATTAAGGGAGGAGAGCTCCATTCGATCCATCTGCTCGGCGAGTTCCGAGTTGACGTGGAGGCTATTTTTGATGACCCGAGAGGTCATCATCGGTGCTGAAGCCGATCAGGCGGCCATGACGAAGCCGCCTAATCGGAGAGTTTGGCCTACTGATAGTGCTCCCCAAGAGATGATGTTTTCCTTGACAACGAGACGGGCCATTGAGCCTGGTAGCGACGACACAGAGGAACTCTCAATGAAAGCACCAATGTCGGTGTCAAAACCGGCGGATCTCGGGTAGGGGGTCCCGATCTGTGCGTCTAAGGCTAATGGTAACAGGAGGCAAGGGACATGATGTTTTACCCAGGTTCGGGCCCTCTCGATGGAGGTAAAACCCTACTTCCTTCTTGATTGATCTTGATGATATGTGTATTACAAGAGTTGATCTACCACGAGATCGTAGAGGCTAAACCCTAGAAGCTAGCCTATGATGATTATGATTTTGTCTCTAAGGACTAAACCCTCCGGTTTATATAAACACCGAAGGAGGCTAGGGTTTACACAGAGTTGGTTACAAAGAAGGAAATCAAATATTCGGATCGCCAAGCTTGTCTTCCACGGAAAGGAGAGTCCCATCCGGACACGGGATGAAGTCTTGAGTCTTGTATCTTCACGGTCCAACAGTCCGGCCAAAGTATATAGTCTGACTGTCCGGATACCCCCCTAATTCAGGACTCCCTCAGTTACTAACATGGGTGACCTAAGGGCTTGGGTTGGCAGGTTATACTTATCCACAAATCCCCTTGAAATGTATGAATGCGATGCACCAGTATCAAAAGAACGATTGCAGTAAATGACTTAACCAAAAACTTACCTATTACTGCATCTGGCTGCGCTTCAACCTCCTCCACGCTAACGTGGTTCACTTGTCCCCTGTTGAAGGGTTGGGCTTCTTAGCAGAGCTTCCCTGGCTACTGTTGAGCAATTGATAGAAAAGCGCAAAGTTATGATGATATCCAAGATAAGGATTATGAATATAGGCATCACGTCCGTGTCAAGTAGACCGACTCCTGCCTGCATCTGCTACTATTACTCCACACATCAACCGCTTCCAGCATGCATCTAGAGTATTAAGTTCATAAGAATGGAGTAATGCCTTAAGTAAGATGACATGATGTAGAGGGATAAACTCAAGCAATATGACCAAACCCCCATCTTTTTACCCTTGATGACAACAATACAATGTGTTCCTCGCCACCCCTACTATGTCAGTGGGTGAGGACACTGCAAGATTGAACCCAAAACTAAGCACCTCTCCCATTGCAAGAAGATCCAATCTAGTTGGCCAAACCAAACCGATAATTCCAAGAGAAATACAAAGATATCAAATCATGCAAATAAGAATTCAGAAAAGACTCAAATAATGTTCATAGATAATCTGATCATAAATCCACAATTCATTGGATCTAGACAAAGACACCATAAAAGAATATTACATCAGACAGATCTCCAAGAACATCGAGGAGAACATTGTATTAAAGATCAAAGAGAGAGAAGAAGTCATCTAGCTACTAGCTATGGACCCGTAGGTCTATGGCGAACTACTCAAGCTTCATCGGAAGGGTAATAGGGTTGATGTAGAAGTCATCCTGATTGAATCCCCCTCCGGCAGAGTGCCGAAAAAGGCCCCAAGATGGGATCTCACGGATACAAAAGGTTATGGCGGCGGAAAAGTTTTTGGTGGACGCTTCTGGTGGTTTGGGGATATTTCTGAATTTATAGGCCAAAGATCAGGGTTGGAGGACTCCCGGGGGCCCCACCAGCCAGGGGCGCCCTCCTAGGGCTCGCCCTGAGGGCTTGTGGTGCCCTCAGGACTCTTCTGCCTTCCTCTCCAAGTCCTACGGGTGTCTTCTGGTCCAAGAAAAATCATCGCGAAAGTTTTATTCCATTTGGACTCCGTTTGATATTCCTTTTCTGTAAAACTCAAAAACAAGGAAAAAACAAAAGGGCTCTAGGTTAATAAGTTAGTCCCCAAAATAATATAAAATAGCATATCAATACATATAAAACATCCAAAATAGACAATATAATAACATGGAACAATAAAAAATTATAGATACATTGAGACGTATCAAGCATCCCCAAGCTTAATTCCTACTCGTCCTCGGGTAGGTAAATGATAAAAACAGAATTTTTGATGTGAAATGCTACCTAACATATTTTTCCATGTAATCTTCTTTATTGTTGCATGAACATTCAGATCCATAAGATTCAAAACAAAAGTTTAATATTGACATAAAAACAATAATACTTCAAGCATACTAATAAAGCAATTATGTCTTCTCAAAATAACATGGCCAAAGAAAGTTATCCCTACAAAATCATATAATATGGCTATGCTCCATCTTCATCACACAAAGTATTAAATCATGCTCAACCCCAATGACAAGCCAAGCAATCATTTCATAATTTTGATGTTGTCAAACTTTTTCAACTTTCACGCAATACATGAGCGCGAGCCATGGATATAGCACTATAGGTGGAATAGAATATGGTTGTTGTGGAGAAGACAAAAAGAAGGAGAATGTCTCACATCAACTAGGCGTATTAACGGGCTATGGAAATTCCCATCGATAGATATCAATGTGAGTGAGTAGGGATTGCCATGCAACGGATGCACTAGAGCTATAAGTGTATGAAAGCTCAAAAAAGAAACTAAGTGGGCATCCATCCAACTTGCTTGCTCACGTAGACCTAGGGAAATTTGAGGAAGCCCATCACTGGAATATACAAACCAAGTTCTATAATGAAAAACTCCCACTAGTATATGAAAGTGACAAAATAGGAGACTCTCTAACATGAAGATCATGGTGCTACTTTGAATTACAAGTGTGGTAAAAGGATAGTAACATTGTCCCTTTCTCTCTTTTCTCTTATTTATCTGGGCTCTTTGGCCACTTCTTTTTTTTTTATTTGGGCTTCTTGGGCCTCTTTTATTTTTATGTAAGTCTAGAGACTCATCCCAACTTGTGAGGGAATCATAGCTTCCATCATCCTTTCCTCACATGGTAAAATGCTCTAATAATCATGATCATCACAATTTTATTTATTGTTAAACTCAAGAATTACAACTTGATTCTAGAACAAAATATGACTCTATATGAATGCCTCGTGCATATGAGAACAATATGACAATGATGGTGCATGTCATAATAAACGGAATGGTGGAAGTTGCATGGAGATATATCTCGGAATGGCTATGGAAATGCCAAAATAGGTAGGTATGGTGGCTATTTTGAGGAAGGGTATATGGTGGGTGTAAAGCACCGGCGAAAGTTATGGTACTAGAGAGACTAGCAATGGTGGAAGGGTGAGAGTGCGTATAATCCATGGACTCAACAGTAGTCATAAAGAACTCACATACTTCTTGCAAAAGTCGGTTAGCCATCGAAACAAAGTACTACACGCATGCTCCTAGGGGGATAGATTGGTAGGAAAAGACCATCTCTCGTCCCCGACCGCCACTCATAAGAAAGACAATCAATAAATAAATCATGCTCTGACTTTATCACATAACGGTTCACCATACGTGCATGCTACGGATCATGAAATTTAACACAAGTATTTCTACCTATCCAAAATTACTCACTAGAACGACTCTAATATCACCATATTTATATCTCAAAACAATATGCAAGGAACACTACAAAAAACGACACATCCATGACATTTTGGGCCGAGCGAAACTTTTTTCTATCATACTTATGACACTTCTATGACGATAATTATGAAGAAACCCGGTATCATCATAGATGTGGTGGGGTCCTACTTCTATGACAAAAAATCACGACAGAAAATGGGCTTTTCGTCCTAAGCAGGCTGGAAACGCACCTGCATGACATTCTTTGGGCCGTCCATGACAGAAAAAATCGTGGTAGAAGCAAGGGCGAGGAAAATTTCGGGGAGTTCCCGGTTACGGTGGATGGTCGGGGCCGAGTGCATGGAGGGATTGCGCGTTTCTCTCATGCACATATGCGCGTGGGTGCGAGGCGTTGGGCTCTAACTGAACCTGAGTGAGGTGTTTGCCTACTGAACCCGAGCGATTGCACTGCAGGCTACGCGTTGTTGAACCTGAGCTATCAATCGATTCCTGGCTGTTGACTGAACCTAATCAAGCAATTCCTTCGCTACTGCTGCTAACTGAATCCGGTCGAACCTGCTGCCTCTTGATGAATAGTGAGTGTTCTTGGGGGTGGATGAATAGTTCCCGGTGGGTGGTTGGATGAACAGGACCCCGTGGTAGTAGAGGTCGTTGCCGCTGGATGAACAGGACCCCGATCGATCGAGCCGGTTGGGGGTGGATGACCAGGACCCCGTGGAGGGCTGGATGAACAGGACGACCCCATGGAGGGCTGGTTGAATAGTACCTAGTGGAGGGCTAGATGAACCGTAGCCCGTGGAGGGGTGGTTGAACAGGACCCCGTGGAGAGCGCTAGTTGAACAGTAGCCGATGGAGGAGCGGTGGAGGCTGGATGAACAGGAGCCCGTTGATGAACAGTCACAGGTGGAGGCTAGAGGAGGTCGACGGTGGATGAACAGTAGCCCGTGGAGGCTGGAGGAGGTCGACGGTGGAGATGAATAGTAGACTGTAGAGTCCCGTTTTGCGGTACGCCACACCCCTCCCGATGAACAGGACCCCTATTTCGACCGTAGCGCTCCAACACAAGTTCGTTTCCTTCATTTTGCGGTATGCCACACCCCTCCCGATCAACAGGACCCCGTTTCGACCATAGGCACGCGAACACAAGTTTGTTTCCTCCGTTTTACGGTAAGCCAGACTCCTCCGATAAACATGATCTTGTTTCGACCCTAGGCGGTCGAACACAAGGCCATTTCCTTCGTTCTGCGGTACGCCAGGCCTCGTTTTGATCGGTTGTTCCGTCCAAGCCGGTTGCCTCCCAATGAACATGATGACGCAGTTTCTTCGTTTCGACCCAACCGGTTGGCTGGCCATCAACGGGACGCCGTCGCTGCCTCTCCATGTACATGAGTCCTGGCCGTACGTATGCGTGAGTAGGCGTTCGAGACCCTGCCCATATGTACATACGTGACCGTATTTACTTTCTTTCACCCTGGTTGTACGTACGTGTGCATGCTACGTGCGCGCCTCTACTACGAGGCGTGCACGCCTCTACTATGACACGTGCTCTTCCTTACTCGGCCACGGTTTATCGCTGCAGCCTGCAGACAGACCGATCGATAGTATGTACCTACACTTTTGCGACTAGAATGACAACACTACGCACGCTTCGACCAGGTGGGTCCCGACTGTCAGGCACTTCCTTGGGTGCGAAGATGTAGCTGGTGGGTCCCAGCAGTCAGGGGGGAACTTTTTTTCATGAAATACGATTGCCCGTTTGATGGGTCCCTGCTGTCAGGTGGAGGAATCATTATTTTGCGCCTAATAAGGAGGCACTTCCTTGCTGCGGCCGTGGATCCAGCTATCAGCCTCATGTACAATACTCTTCCGATGGAAGTCGTCCTTGACCACACTGACCACGCCGCGCCGAGAGCACCAAGGAGGTGGACGACGGCGAGGCCTGGCAGGGGACGACGCGGAGCCAGGGAAGACGCGACAGTGGATGCCCACGCAGAGAGGAGTACGAGGGGTCACTGGTTCAGCTGCGGTGTGAGGCTACCATCACCGTAGAATAACAGGGGGTGTGGGTGAGTAGAGGGATGGCCTGGCCAGCGGTGGGAGTAGTAGGGGCGGTAAGGCCTCCGCGGCAGCACAGCCGGCCACGAGAGGCAGGAGCACACGGCACGACCGGCGCTGGTTTGGGCGGCCGAAGCAGGAAGAACAGAGGTTGAAGAAGCACTACGGCCGTTGGAAGGACATTGTACGGTCACTGGAGCTAGAATCGTTGATATTTATTGACTAAGTTGACGAAGCCCTCCGTCCATGTCAACTTAGTAGGCCCACAAGTCAGCCTCCCACTAAGGTGGGTCCCAGCTAGCAGGGGGAGTATTCATTTTCTTGTGCGTAATAAGGAGGCACTTCCTTGTGTGCGAAGATATAGCTGGTGGGTCCGAGCTGTCAGCGGGGGGTACATTTTTTCACGAAATACAGAGGCCCTTCCGGTGGGTCCCATCTGTCAGGTGGAGGAATCATTTTTTGCATGTAATAAGGAGGCATTTCCTTGTGTGCGGCCGTGGACCCAACTGTCAGCCTCTCCACGTATAGTCCACTTCCGTTGGATGACGTTCTGACCACGTTGAGCATGCCGCCCCAAGAGCACCAGGGCGGTGGACAACGGCGAGGCCTAGGAAGGGAACAACACGGAGCCAGGGAAGACTCGACAGTTGTTTCCCACGCGAATGGGAGTATGAGGGTTTACTGGTTTGCCTGCCGTCACTGAAGAATAACAGCAGGTGTGGGTGAGTAGAGGGATGGCTAGGCCAACGATGGGAGTACGATGGGGCGGTGTGGCCTGCGCGGCAGGACAGCCGGCCGCGGGAGGAGGGAGAAATCCCGCCAGCGCTTGTTTTAGCGGCTGGAGCAGGAAGAGTAGATATTGAAGAAGCATGATGGCCGTTGGATGGACATCCAATAGTCACTGCTCTCGTGTCTTGACTAAGTTGACACAGTGTTGCGTGTGCGTCAACCTTTTTTTAGGATAGTGTACGCGTCAACCTATAGTAAGCGCACAAGTCAGTCTCAAATGTGTGGAAAACATCATACAACCCATTTTCCATTTTATCTAATAATATACAGCTCATTCGCTAATTCTTAAGGATTATTTTGGAGCTCATCTTCTTTTTGCTAGCATTACATCCCATATTGTGGCCATGGTTAAAAATTATATGAAATTTTTCACATCTCGATGCGGTTAGCTGTTTTAAATCCCGACATTTTGAGTCACATTCAAACTGATTTGAAAATAAATTCATATCAATATAAAATCCAAATAATTGTCCATGCATAAAAATCAATGGAATTTAAAATCTCAAAATGAAAAAAAAAGAAATTTGATACTAATTGCCGGTTTGATTTGTTTTAAGCATGTACAACACATTTCTCATTACTGATAGCCCATTTTCTCGTCTTGAAAGGTTTGCAGCCCAGCAGGGTTGACAAAGCAAGTAGGCCTCGGTTGGGTATTCTGCAAAAGAACAAAAATACTGTGCTAGCAATTTTCAGAAAAAAAAAACTACTGGGCTGGTCTTGTGGTAAACATAAAAGAAAAGGATGGCTAGATAGACCAGAGTGCCCCGCATAGCCCAGTTGACACCTTGCTTCCGTCTCAAAAACAAAGATAACTGGGCAAGCTACTTCCCTAAAAAAACTGGGCAAGCTACTGGGTCCCTCGTGTCAGCCAATCGTTGTGCAATTCTCTCATTTATTGACTACGTTGACAATGGCATGAGACCCAGATGTCAGAAATCCATTAGGAGGAACCATTTTTCTGGCTTGAAATAAGGAGGCACTTGCTTGCGTACTGCCATGACCCTGGTGGGTCGCTGCTGTCATCCTCTCCACATAAAATCATCTCCTGATTATGTACGTGTCAACCTAGTTGGCCCAGAAGTCAGCCTCTAAACCCGTGGCGGACAAATACATCCCATTTTAAAAAAATAACAACCCATTCCATACGTTCACACGGAAAGTTCAACATACAGAGCAAAGTAACAGGTCTGTCCAGATATAGAGTACTGAACTTCCACATTGACAACCATCATAGCCAAGTTAACTATCTACTCCCACTAATATTCTAGTGTACAAGTAATGACTTACTCCCAGCTAACTAGACGGTGTCGGCCGCCATCTGCGGTACACGCTAAATGCTGGCACCGACGTCCTCCTCCTTGTCTCATAGTTGCCGGAAGTGCGATAGGGCGTGTTGCTCGCATGCGTTGGCCCTTTCCATGCCGGCATGGTCCACCGAAGCTTCGACTTCTAAGAGAGAAGCCCACTTGACGAGCTGGTAGTAAAATTCGGCGTCGCGCACGCGTGCGTGCCCGACAGCCTCTAGGGCTATTTGTCGGGCGCCGGCCTCCACGTAGTCGGCCCAGTCGTGGGCGCTCTGCTCGCGACTCAAAGTAGCGGTGCGCTTCTGCTCCATGCGCCGCTGGCGGCGCAAATCGGTGATAGGCTGCTTTCGGCATTCTGGATACAGGGGTACCCAGACTTGCCTGCTTGCAGCCCACTGCGTGGCTCATCGACAGCCTGGTACAACCCAGCTTCAGCATCAATAAACTCAAGACCCTTGCGAGGGGCCAAGCCTCGCAAGGCGAACGACGCCAAGACCTCTAAGGGGATCGGCCTCCTCAGGCTGGCTCCCGAGAAGCGGAGACTTCTATGAAAGGTGCACCTCACGAGGCTCAGCTGACGTGAGCCATGACGACCAAGGCCAGGCGGGCGCAGAGTACCAATTTCATCTTTGGTACAAAGGAGGAAAGCAGCAGGCGCGGAGTCCCGAGTAATCAGCCAAAGTTTTCTATTCTCGTGCAACGAGACCAAGACCGCCAGGACGGCAGGACGGAGGTCACCGCCGAGCTCACCGTGGCTTCATGACCAGAGGCTTTTGCAGGGGAACACCACTTTAGTCAGGATAGGGTGTAAATCTTGTCCCGCTTCAAATCTGGCCGTTGTGGGATCCCTTCCCGCCAACATTTGGGAAGAGGACTAAGGCCACTATAAATAGGACTTAGCCACCACCATAGAGGGGGATCCATTCTCATCCAACCACCGCATCATCTCTCTTGAGCTCAAGAACACCTCACCTCCTGAGGCTTGTTCATCCACTGTACTAGTTCATCCTCAGCCCTCGAGGCAATCCACCAAATGCAGGAGTAGGGTATTACACTGCAAGGTGGCCTGAACCAGGATAAACTGCTGTGTCTCTTTGTCCCCTTGAGCTCGACACGCTAAACTTTGAGAATCGTGAGTAGGCAGGAGGGATAGGTTGAGATCTCCGCATCCACCCTAGAGTTCGAACCTATCAAGGGTTTGCGGAACCCGAAATCCGACATTTGGCGCGCCAGGTAGGGGTGTGACGGATCCTCTCTTTCATCAATCGATCCACCGCTACTCCGATGCTTCCATGGTCGACGCACGTCAGGGTCGCGCTGAGCGTCGGGCCGCAGTTGCCGCCCGCATCGCTCAGACGGCACCGGCAGGCGACGGTTGTCCTCGTTATTCTCCGTCACCAGCGGCCAACGCCGCCACGGGCCCTGCTAGCCACGAGTAGCAAGCTTCATCGCTGCACACCTCAGTGCGCCGTGACAGGTGCACCGCCACTCTGTCACTGACTCCGGCTGCTTCGTCCTCCCACGCGTATCGCGGCCCTACGAACACGCAAGCTGCTCTGCTCATGGCACGGGAGCTCCTTCGCTACTGCCCCATCGAGGACTCCTATGAGGAGTGGCTCGAGCGCATCGCCGAACTCGTCAGTGCCGCCGGAGACTTCGTTGCGCCGGCCCGCTCACTGCCTCAGCAGCCACCCACCGTGGGCGACCTGGCTCACGGGGCACCTCCGCCGCTTCCAGCCCTGGGTGTCATCATCGAACCAAGGCGTGCGACCCGCCGCTCCAAGCGCCTGTGCGCGAAGAAGCGATCTGTCAAGTGGTGCAGCGGCCCCAAGAAGATGCACGTGCGCTTCCAACACCTCCACGTCAAGACCGTGCGCCACCAGTGATGGTGGCGGCGCGTGATGTAACGCCCCGGATTCGTTGCGCCAGGTGTCTGCCAGTTATTCGCCGTTGTTGTCGTGTCTTTTGTTTGCGTGTTGCATTTTGCCATGTCATCATATGCATTTCATTTTGCATACGTGTTCGTCTCATGCATCCGAGCATTTTCCCCGTTGTCCGTTTTGCAATCTGGCACTCCTATGTCCCCCGGCGTCCCCCTTTTGTCTCTCGTTGTGAGCGTGTATTAAACTTTCTCGGAATGGCCCGAGGTTTGCCAAGCGGCCTTGGTATAGCACCCGTAAACCGCCTGTCAAGTTTCATGCCATTTGGAGGTCGTTTGATACTCCAACGGTTAACCGGGTAACCGTAAGCCCCCCCCTTTCTCTTTGCAGCCAACACCCCTTCCAAAGTGGCCCAAAACCCAGCAAACTCCCCTCCATGCTCTCGGTCGTTCGATCACGATTGTGTGGGCGAAATCCGCTCCTCATTTGGAGTCTCCTAGCTCCCTCTACCTATATATATGTGCCCCTCCCCGAAATTTCGGATCTAACCCTAGTCTTCTTCCACCTCCCGCCGCCGTACATGTCTGCCCCCTCGCCGAACACGTCCGCCCCGCTGCCCAGCCAATCCGGGCACGCCACGTGTCGTTCGCCGCCGCCCACCGCCGCCGGCCCGCGAGGCCCGTCCGCCGCCGCCCGCTTCTCGCGGCCCCGCCGCCGCCGGGGAGCCTCGCGCCGCCACCCCGCGGCCGCAGCGCGCCGCCGCCCGCGCCTCGCCGGTGTCCGCTGCCACCGGCCGCCGCGGTTGCCGCCTCCGCCTGCGGCTCCCCTGCCCGGCCGCCGCGACCCCGCCGTCCTTCGCCGCCCGCGGCCACCGCCGACCCGCGCCTGCCCCGCCGCCGCAGCGCCCCGGGCGCCGCCCGCGGCTGCCGCCGACCTGCGCCTCCCCGCGGCCCGTCGGTCTCCGCCGCCGACCAGGGCGCCGCCGCCCCGCCGCCTCCCCGCCGCAGATCCGGCCGGGCCAGACCGGATCTGGTCGGCCCCGGCCTCCTCCGGCCATCCCCCGCTCGCTCCGGTCGCCGCGAGCTCGCCGGAGCTACGGCCACCAGATCTGCACCGACCCGACCCGTTTCGCGTCCGATCCGCGTTGACCCCGAGGTGGGTTTTTTTCACTTAGTCCCCGAATATTTTGTCATTATCATGCTATGTTCAACGCATCATAACTCTATGCATGTAGCTCCGTTTTATGCGTATGATATGTCAAATTGTTCGTCTCGACGAGTACTTCATTTCATTCCATTGCATCATTTTCATTTGAGCTCATCTTGATGCCAGAAATGCTGTTGGAAGAGTGCATGTTGATGTTAATCTGCTGAAACTGTTATAATTTGCTCATTTGTCATTTTTTCCATGATTGATGTGTGCATCCTATGATGTTGATGTCTACATGTGTTTTGATCTATGCTATGTCATCTTTCCAGGGGTGCAAACCATGTATTTTTTTGACTTGTGTAGTGAGTGCATCAAGCTTGTTAAGTAGGGTACTTGCTGTTACTATTTTGATAGGCTGATTCTGTTATATTTTGTTGCTGTGTAAACATGCTTCTACTAGTCATTCTATGCATAATCTGGAGATGATCACTAAATATGTTTTGATCTACATGTCATTCTCTATTCATTCATGCCCTTGGTTGCAATTATAGCCTGCTATAGATTGTTGTAATCTTGCTCCAAAGTTGCTAAATAATGTTGTTGTCAACCTGTTAACATGAAGTTCAGTTTTGGCCATATGCTTTTCTAGTGATCCGTGCACCCTATGACCTTTCTCTTGCCATGCTTAGCTTCATAAACATGCCTTCTTACTGTTGGTTGCCTTTCCATGCCATGTATTGCTCTGTGGTGAGTGGTTCAAGCTCACCAACATGTCTACTTATTGTTGTTCCTGCCATGTTTGAATCTGTCATATAACTTGCCATGTTTACATGGGTGCCATCATATTTTCTGATCCTTTTTGGCTCTTAGTCAGTAAGGGACTTTTGATCTATGCAATTAGTAGATTCATGACATGTCTTTGTTTGTCATGATATATTCCTGTAACATGTTGTTTGATAGCTCTAAACATTGCAACCTGATGTTATTTCCTGATAAGTCTGAAACTGTTATTATTTGCAATCTTTCCATGTGTGTTTGAGCATGTTCTAGTTGTTTCTGGAGATAGCTCAGTGTTCATGTTTTGTTATGCTTTACCTATAATTCATGCCCATTCCTTTTGTTATTATGTTGGGGTGCTGTAGCATATTGTTTTGATGCTTGCAATATGCCTAGTTGTTGTTTTGGACAGATTGTTGCTATGACTTGTATAGAGTGTATGTGTTGAACCATTGCTCCGTTTTGAGTGTGCTCTATATGAAACTTGCTTAATTTGCATGTAGTTTCATATTATCATATTGCATCCTTGTTTTGAGGTGTTTGCTTGATGTTTGGGTGCATTTTGCATCAATGCCATGCTTAACTTGTTTTGCCCATATCATCTAGGCCGTAGCTCCGAGCTAAATGAACTTTATATGTAACTTGACTAGAATTTCGTGTAGATCATCTTGGTGCATCTTAACTTGCTGTTTAACTACTTGAACTTAAGGTTTATTCAGATCTGGGCCAATTTCTAAATTTGCATATGAGGACTTACCGGAATTGTTATATGTTGTTCCCGGCCTCATTTAAACTTGTCTTGATGTGTTGTTCTTGTTTGCATCATCTCTTGCCATGAGTAGCTTCATGTAGCTTGGTCATGCATCATGCTTGTTGTGCACCATGCCTTGTTCATGTGTGGTGTGTTTACCATGTTGTGTGCTTCTTCTCGATAGTTCCCGTTTCGTTGCGATCGTGAGGATGCGTTCGTCTACGTGTGGTTCGTCTTCGTGGCTTCATCTTCTTCATGGACTCGTTCTTCTTCCTTGCGGGATTTCAGGCAAGATGACCGCTACCCTGGATCTCACTACTATCATTGCTATGCTAATTGCTTCGTTCTATCGCTATGCTGCGTTACCTATCATTTTGCTCTTCAAGCCTCCCAAATTGCCATGAACCTCTAACCTTTGACACCATTCCTAGCAACCCATTGCTTGGCTATGTTACCGCTTTGCTTAGCCCCTCTTATAGCGTTGCTAGTTGCAGGTGAAGTTGAAGATTTCTCCATGGTGGACAGGATTATGTTGGGATATCACAATATCTCTTATTTAATTAATGCATCTATATATTTGGTAAAGGGTGGAAGGCTCGGCCTTATGCCTGGTGTTTTGTTCCACTCTTGCCGCCCTAGTTTCCGTCATACCGGTGTTATGTTCCCGGATTTTGCGTTCCTAACGCGGTCGGGTGATTTATGGGACCCTCCTGACAGTTCGTTTTGAATAAAACTTGTCCAGCAAGGCCCAACCTTGGTTTTACCATTTGCCTCACCACCACCTACCTTTCCCTTGGGAGTAATTAACCCAACGGTCATCTTTATGATAGCCCCCCCGGGCCAGTGCTTGTCTAAGTGTTGGTCCGAACTGAGCAGCCTGCGGGGCCACCTCGGGGAAACTCGACATCTGGTTTTACTCGTAGCTTGACTTATCCGGTGTTGCCCTGAGAACGATATATGTGCAGCTCCTATCGGGATTGTCGGCGCATCGGGCGGCTTTGCTGGTCTTGTTTTACCATTGTCGAAATGTCTTGTAAACCGGGATTCCGAGTCTGATCGGGTCTTCCTGGGAGAAGGTCTATTCCTTCGTTGATCGCGTGAGCTTGTCATGGGCTAAGTTGGGACACCCCTGCAGGGTATAAACTTTCGAGAGCCGTGCCCGTGGTTATGTGGCAGATGGGAATTTGTTAATGTCCGGTTGTAGATAACTTGACACCAGATCCGAATTAAAACGCATCAACCGCGTGTGTAGCCGTGATGGTCTCTTCTCGGCGGAGTCCGGGAAGTGAACACGGTCTTTGGGTTATGTTTGACGTAAGTAGGAGTTCAGGATCACTTCTTGATCATTGCTAGCTTCACGACCGTTCCGCTTGTTTCTCTTCTCGCTCTCATTTGCGTTGGTTAGCCACCATATCATGCTTAGTCGCTGCTGCAACCTCACCACTCTACCCCTTCCTTTCCCATTAAGCTTTGCTAGTCTTGATACCCATGGTAATGGGATTGTTGAGTCCTCGTGGCTCACAGATTACTACAACAATAGTTGCAGGTACAGGTTATGCGATGATCTTGACGCGAGCGCGATGTTTGCTTGTTTGGAGTTCTTCTTCTGCTTCTTCTTCGATCAGGGGATAGGTTCCAGGTCGGCAGCCTGGGCTAGCAGGGTGGATGTCGTTTGAGTTTCTGTTTGTGTTTCATCCGTAGTCGGATGTTGTTCTTGTATGTTGTATTGTTGTATTCATGTGACATTGTATGTATTGGATATATCCCCATCTATTATGTAATGTTGATGTAATGATATCCACCTTGCAAAAGCGTCTCAATATGCGGGTCTATCCTTGGTGGGACCTTCGAGTTCCTTTTGGATAGGGTCGCATATTGGGCGTGACACGTGAGCGCCAAGACCAGGCTCCACCTCCTCGGCGGGCTCCGGTGACTATCGGTGTCAAAACCGGCGGATCTCGGGTAGGGGGTCCCGAACTGTGCGTCTAAGACTAATGGTAACAGGAGGCAGGGGACACGATGTTTACCCAGGTTCGGGTCCTCTCGATGGAGGTGATACCATACTTCCTGCTTGATTGATCTTGATGATATGAGTATTACAAGAGTTGGACAAGAGCTCGTATCTATGCTTTTTTTTAACATCAGTACAGACGCAAGCGCTCATACATACAGGCATACACTCGTCCCTATGAACGCACACGCGCACACCCTACACCTATGAGCACCTACAAAAGATTGAGCCGGCATGTCATTTTGAAATTTATGAAGTCACCGTAGGCGCCTCGTCGTCGACAGGAACGTCTCCTCCCACTGAAAGCGCATCGCCGAAAATACTGAAATAAATTGAGAAATAATGCAAGCATCAGAAACTGAACTCTGATGGGCTAGAAATACCACTGTCCCTCTAACCATCCAATCATAGATGGTTCGCTCGTATCTATGCTTCTGAATCCCAATTTCACTAGCGTGACTGTGGGGCTGTGTGGCAAAAATAATGTAGCGATATATGGCAAACATATAGTCACAATCCAAACAACCCTAGCATGCAGCCTGCGACCAATTCAACGGCGGGCAGAGCAGAGCAGGGGCTGAGAGGGATTCTGACCAAATTTGGCCGTGTCCTTTGATAAGAAAACGGAGGGTACTCCTCGTGTGTGGCGCCCTGGCGCGGACCCGAATTGCAGCCCCCTCTTTGACCCAAGCACCCGCGCTGCACTAATCGATCACGCCGCCACGTGAGCCCCGCGGCGCTTCGAACTCATCGTCTATCTTCTCAGCACCGGCAGCCCTGAGTGTTGGTCGGCAAAATGTGTTCGGAAAAAAGAGCAAACGCGCCATTTGCCAAATGCTCGTATCATCTGTGTTTTGTAGCGCCAGGATAAGAAAATCTGGCAAAATAAAAGTAACCAACCAATCACTGGACACGAAGGATGGAGCGAGCAGCTCAATCGCTCACTCGGTGCTTTTAAAAAGAGCAGACGCGCCATTTGCCAAATGCTCGTATCATCGGTGTTAAGCATGCCAAGTCATGTCTCCACACCGTACTCTCCTTCAAATTGTCCATGATTCCTGCTGCCCTGCAGCTTTGAAAACTGCTCTAGGGGTACGTCGTTTCGGTCACATTCAAGCCTTTCTTGGGGCAGACGGCCACCGCTGCCCTTCCAAAGCAATTCGTATGATTTGTCACATCATCAGAATTAAACAACGGCCCTGTTTGGATACTCTAACTTCGTTAGAGGATAGAGTTAGATTCTAACTCTGAACTAACCCTGAACTAACTCTAGCCAAAGAGGTGTTTGGATAACAGGGTTAGATGGAGTGCGGATACGGCGAGGCGCCTTCACGGGCGGTGCGAGAGGGAGGAAGAGAGATGACGAGAAGCTTCGAGGAAGTGGGGAGAGATCTGCTGCGGAGAGAGAGCGAGAGTAAAAGATGTTTTTAGTTGCCCCGAGAAGAACAAACCAAATAAGCACCTCTTGGATGGGTTAGATTTTTTGAATGGGTTAGATGCATCTAACCAAAACTAACCCTCTTGTTTGGATATTTTTGGGTTAGTTGAGTCCAAACTAACCCAAACTAACTTTAACCTACGGATCCAAACAGGGCCAACACCACTATATTTATGCGTAGTTACCCAAAAGAAACATAAAAAATGTAGGCATGGCATATCCACTGGAGTCCGAGTTCGATCTATTCTGTGGGCTCGCCAGCTCTCCGCTCCACTAGCTGGTCGGTCTTTTCCATCCGCAGACGCCAAGCCAGTAGCAGCCCACTACAAAAACATTCCTGCATTTTCGAGTGGACCGAGCAAGCTTGTTCTCCGAAACAGTCCTACATTCATGTTGGCATCTGGCAAGGTGGGTCTCACGTGAGGAGAAAAGGGAGTACGAGATTATTTTTTCGGCATGTACAATAGCGCTATCTTAGAGGTGCCACATAGAATAAATGTTGATACGAAGGAGAGAAAAATCATAACAAAACGCTTGTCTCCTCTTATTTAAGAGATAATCTCTTAGCGCAAGATGTCTCACACATTTTAAAAAAAACTAGTTATTGAAAATAAGACAAGATATAACCCATTATAGATATGCTTTCATTGTCATCTCTAAATTACATGCAAGGCTTAAGATAAGGCTGATCGTAATGGTAGTATCGTAGCTAATATCATGCATGCCAACTAGGCAATTTTGATGAGGTGTCATAGAATTAAATAAAGAAAGAGAGGGTTGAGTATCATATCATGATACCGTATCATAATAAATGTTATACTACTATGTGTAATGCATGACAATAAATAAAGTACTATATGATACTAATATATGATACTATGCATTAGGAAGGTAGTATCATACACTAGTATCATATGCATGATACTAGTATATGATACTCCCCATTACAACCAGCCTAAGACTATCATATCAACCATTGTACATGCCCTAAGTTATTGACATAACTTTCAATACATATTTTACAGATTATTTTATGGGTACATATTAATTGTAAATTGCGATAAATTATGGTATAACTATTTTTACTGATCTAGATATTTCGGTAGTTTCATCCTGATAGATGATCATTTCATCAATAATTACTTCATTTATTTATGATGCACTATGTGGCATAAACATGATGTTGATAGTTAGGTTAGAATTATCAAAATATTATGAGTATGATGATATACCCTATAAATCATGTGTCGATAGAGTAATTGTTGCTCAAATGCCTTAGATTTTCAGATGAAAAGTTTGAGGAGTCTTACAAAAAAGAAAATCAACCCTTTTACATTACCGGCCAATTTTAGAGATCTTTTTTTCTTCGAACATGCTTACTCCATTTGTTTTAAAATAACTGAGGTTATATATTTGCCCTAAGTCAAACTTCATAAAGTCCGCCCAAGTCTATATAAAACTTACATCAACATATATGACACCAAATTTGCTTCATTAGATTCATGATGCCATATATTTTTATATTTGATAAAATTTGGTATTGGGGATATTATTATATTTTTATAGACTTGATCAAAACATAAAAATATTAGACCGAGAACAATCCTAAAACTTCAATTACTTTGGAATGAATGGAGTACATGAAAATGAATGCATGCATACATCATTGATTTCCCACGCTATGTTTTGCTACAATAGGAAATTTATATGGTACATCATATGTAAAAGAAAGATAGTGGGAGTTTTCGCAAAATTAAATATTAGGAGGTTTTAGGATTGTTCTAGTTGTAGTTTTGGTAAAATAGGAAATTTAAATTACATTAGTGCAAGTAGATATGTAGCGCATCAGTAGACGGGTATGTTAAAATAAGATAGTGGGAGTTTTCACAAAAAGAAAGGAGGTGAGAGGAAGAGAGGGAGAGTCGTGCTTCCGTAAAGAAAAAACTGGACTAGTAGGGGGAGAAGCCCCTACCGATTTTTTTTAGGAAAGAAGAAGAATGTGAGACAACATAGTTTCAGCCGAGGCTCGATCTCGCGTCGGCCATGAGACGCCACTGGGCTAAGAGCCCAACCACTACCCTATACTCATGAAAAGATCCAATCATGTGAACTGAATGCCATCTCTTTTGTATTCATAAAATTTTATATAAATTTATCTCATTTTCAATAAATTTCATATTCCTATGATATTTAATGTGGCCTATAGGGGGAAGGGTATGTTAAAAAAAGATAGAGGGAGTTTTCGCAACAAAAAAAAAGTAGTGGGAGAGGGAGAGTCGTGCTTCTATCTACTTGCTTGTCTTTGTCCATGTCGTGCATTGTGAAAGGCTGGGCAAATCACTGTTGCGTAGATCCACCCAATGAAACACAGTTGCCGCCATGGAAAACAGTGACCGGCAGCGGCAAATAGGAAATTTGCAGTCACCTCTCATATGCATGCATACATGCCACCGGAGGGGAGACGTGCTCTCCGCCGCGACATCGTCACACGGAACAGTTGCACCTCTGAGCACGCACGCACGTACCCTACCCACACGACCAGCGAGGCGACTGTTCAGTGCTCTCAGGCTATTAGATGCCTACGTGCAGGCCCCCATGCATGCATGGCGGGCGTTTGATCAAATCGTCAAGGATGCTTTATGAGTAATATATCGACCGGGGAGGGGTGTCCCGTAGCGTTTTGTCCGGAGGTGCCTAACGGTGCACATAGAGCCAGCTAACGTGCACGGTCATGAGTGGGGGAATGCCGTCCCCGAAGTTTTTACCAAGCTACAGTAACAAACTTCCGTGCTTGTACCGCATGCCACCGTACTCGTAACAAACATTATGAGTCCTCTATACTTTATATGTTACTCCCTCCGTCCCAAAATTCTTGTTTTATATTTATCTAAGTACAGTATTAAAGTGGATGAAGTAGATTCTTATCCTGAATGACCGATCTAATTAACCAGCGAAAGATAGAGCATCAACGCAAAGACAGCATACCTTCAACGGGTTGAGGATGCAAATGTGTCGCTGCTGGGTCCCACCAGTAACGGCCTAATCACCTAGGCGGGGCACACAAATAGGATTGTAGGAAGGCCACGGTGTTGATCACCTTTTACACAGTAGCGAGCGGCCCCGGTACTGCCCGGCGAAAATACATACGTTTATGAACATCACGACGTGCATGCACGAGGCCGGCCACGATCCCTGCCTCCCTGGCCTGCCATGTTACCACGGCAGGCGGCGCATGTGTACGTAGGCCGTAGCGGGTGCCACGCGTACGTACATCTGAAGATTAGCATTGCGGTAGTACCTCGTACTATTGAGATGAGATCTGATCCTGCAACATTTGATTGGTACGCAAATGATCAGTCGGCATGTATTGCAATTTGCATGCATGCATGCATGCAGGGAAACATAAAATAACCGATCTGTGTTTGACCTGGTCGTGACAGCGACCTAGCTACTGCGGATCTCGAGATAGCTAGCAACCAAAGAGCACCAAGTGACAGGGGCGGAGACAGGGGGCGGGGGGGGGGGGGGGGGGGGGGAGCAGGGGCTAGACACCCCCCAACCGCTCGCCCCCCCTTGAAAATTTCTGGTATACGCACTAGTGTATTACGTGCGCTAATGCCCGAGTAATGACTTGATTAATGATGGCCCAGCTGATTTATCCTGTAACTAGTACGCATCAGACCCAGCCCAGTAGCCCATGTACGATCGTGGCCTGCCTCATGTGTGTAATTGTTTTGCTGGTCTAGGCCAGGTCCTAGCCCTAATGCTATCGATCAGATCAATCGAACGTGCGCCTGACTGTAGATGGCCGCCGCCGCCGCCGCCGTCGCTCACGACAACGCTATACAGCTACGCGCCAGGAGGCCAGCCTATGGATACAAGCAGGTACTAGTGTATTATCAATATACTCCGCACCTGATTGCAGCTATTGGCAGTAATTTCTTTTTATGAATCCAAACCTTAGTCTGATTGTTAGTATTTCTGTTTTGATTTTGGGATCAATCGCCTGCGCGCGCTAGGGCATTGCCGCATTGCCATCAGCCACATAAGGAAGCTCTGCCCTTTCGTTCTTGTGTCTCCTCCAACCGTCATCACCGGCTCATCCCAATGAAGCAGTTGTTGCTTCTCGGTCAGTATCAAATCCTATACTATCCAGTCCCATGACTCATATTGTCATAGCTAGACCAAATTTAAAGGTATATCCAACATACAACTAGACTATGCAAATTACTAGGTAATGTTATTGTTACATTTCTTACTACAATATTTGAAGTTATATAACAACTATACGTCAAGATAAAGTTCTAATATTTACTTTTCAGTTTGCTATATATTCCGAGAGTGATACTGTTGATTTGTTTGATATTTTTGCCGTCTAGAATTATATTTATAGTAATAAAAGTGTCATTTTTTTAAATTATAAAAAATGCACCTTAGATAAAGAAACGGAGGGAGTATATGTCATTGCAATTTGATCCCGGTGATATATATCTAAAAGACGCCTATAATCGCATTTTATATATGTTATATACGATTTCTTGGTATTGGCCTCTTCGCCCCCCTCATACTCAAATCCTGCCTCTGCCCCTGCCAAGTGATGTTCGGCAGCATGCATGTACGTAGATGCGGCCAGAGCCAGGGTCCAGGGTGTGTGGTGGTGCACGGATGGGACCAGGAGCCATGAGCTTGTGTCGGCCGGGATGCATGGACGACTCGAGTCGATCGATCCGGTCGAGCTTTGTTTGCATGCCCGGCCGGACGCATGATGCCTGGACCTGGAGGAGCCGTGCCATGCCATGGCACGGCATACGTGCGTGCGTGGTCCTGGTCCGGCGTACGTGTGACTTGGGAGAACACAGACACAGACCCACCGAACCACACTGCCCGGGAAAGTCCAGCAATTCTTTTGTACATGAAGTCCAACAAAATTTAAAAACCGCTCCGAAGCGCCACCTTTGTAGATCCCCCGTCCATTCTCGCATCGCAAGCGATATAAGTACTTCCTTGGTGTTCCTAGTCCTTCCAAGCCATTTGCAAGAAAGTTAAGACATGCATGGGCATGCGTAAATTTTGTTGAAACAAGATCGCAACGTGAGAAATAGTGGACACACTTTTCGGCGACACAAGTCAGAGGAGCTCACTGGTCTAGGGCTGCTACGTATACTCCGACTTGCGATGATGGCGGGAGCTTTTTCTGCATACAACTGCACCTCATGTCTCCTAGCCATGGCCACATCTCCTCAATAGATCTACGGATGCGTGCTCTTTGCCGCATCCAAGATTCCTAGCTACCGAGTTAACATGGCCAGGCAACAATTCAAATTCTCCATTATTGTGCTGTGCACACGAGCTGGCGCCAAACCATGTTGAGTCTCATCAAACTATGGCCACTATTGCATGCCTTTGTACCGCCTAGGAGTATACTGTGTGCCTCTCCGGTCCAAACAACGGGGATCAATGTGGCCCAGCTCCCGGGTCGACATGTGACTTGGCAAGTCAATTCATGTGTAGCAATGCACCCACAAGAGCACCATGTTCCACAACATGATGCATTGTTTCGTCCACTTTACAGTTGTGACCCTCCAAGGGATTTTGTTTTCGCCGTGCCAATGTATTCGCGACGACAAATTACAGTTGTTCGCGCAACTGTTGGATCTGTGTCGGTGTACTTGCACGCCATCGCACGTGCGAGGAGCACATACGTGTCGGGCTTTCTGGAACACCGTTCACAGTCGTAGAATAGAGGTGGTCGTGCCGACAAGTAGCTGGAATGTGCGGATATGCTACATGCATTGTTCCCTCCGCATGTCACGACAAATGGTAATATGAACAAAAGAATATCTCGAATATAAAGTGTGTATACAATGTTTCCTTGTCAATAGGAGTTTTCTTTCTTTGTCGTTTATAGCGACACCCATGCTAGCTATCTAGCCAAATGAGAAACGTTCGATATATATACAAAGGACAAAAGAAGGCCAATGACATGTGGGCCCACTTCTGACCATGACGTTGTTTTCAAACCGGGGTACGTAATCGTCCGAAGTGAATATTTTCATAAGCGCGAAAAATTCAAAATATGCACAACCCTTTATAGTAACTCTAAGAAGAGAAGCCCATGAATGTGTCATGCTGGAACTTTTGAATCGCCTTCCAACTTCAAGATGTGTTAGCTCAAACGAGTTCAAATTCGCGGTAAATTTTCGCACACAAAGATTTGTAAGCACGTCACCACATGTCCACTCCCTTGGTCCCACATGTTAGTTGCCAGTGTGTGTGTATTTTGCGGTTGCACTCTTGCTTGCATGGTACAGGAAGCAACAAAGTGGTCTTTGGACATTATGTTCCCTATTTCTTTGCCAATCCTGGAGAAGCAGCGATAACTAGCAATAACCAACCCCAAGGAGCGGAGGGAGGCCCAGCTAGAATGATTGATGTGTTGCAACAGTACCTTCTCCTCCTCTCCACCACCTCTTGAAACCTGCGGAATCTATCTATCCAGTAAGTGTAAGACGATGAACAGACACGCAACCCCCTCTCCTGTCCCGTCCATCCATCCTGCTCCGTTGGTGGCCTCATCAGTCCGTCTTCTCCTCCTACGCTCTCATGCATGTCAGCTTTACCACATGCCAGGCAAACGACCTCTACCCTAGCGATAATAGTATTTTTTGACGGGCTACCCTTGTAGTAATAATTACCCACACATGCCAGCGTCAACACTGAAGGATTCTGTTTATTTAAAAAAATAAAAAGAGCCTGCAGTTCTGAAGAAAATTTGCACTAAATCTAACCAAATGAACTTCTTGGTTTGTAGTAGTAGTATCAATTTGGTGTGAGGACGTGTGTGAGGCCCAAGGGAAACAGGCCCCTGCAGGCTTTCGCAAGCGCATTGTTCGTTCAGATCGAGGACCACCGGCCACAATCCACAAGGTGATACGCCCGCGCATCGGCGTAGCAAAGCATTGGCCGGCCCCTGCGTGCCGTGCCTGGACCATCCCAAACTGGCGCCGGCTCTTGGAGCAGTGCGCGACCATGTCTCCCCTGCCCCATGCACTTTACGCGCACCACCTACACAAACTCACACGAAATAACGTCTGATCGATGCAGCAGAATCCGTGACCCAGGATCACACGGTTGGTCGTGTTTCTTTTGATTTTGAAATCACGCCTCAGGCCCCAGCCGTCATAATTGAGGTGTCATTGCTTAGTTTTTTTTTTGTTGAGACAATAGTGCCACTGCCTAGTTAGCGACGGTGCAGAGAAAGGCCCAATGATGGGAGGAGAAAGCTGGGGGGAACAAAACAAAAGGCCGGGGGTCCATCCACGACGAGGCGCAACGGGCTCTGCTGGGCGGGGCCCCCATGGACGGACTTGAGTGAGGCTGCAGGGTAACGGGAGGCAGCGGCGGCACCGTCTCCCAGTCCAGGCCCGGGAGGATTCAGAACCCCCACCGCTCCATTATCATTGTACCGTCTCTTTGACCGCCGGTCTCCTCCCTTCCCTTCGCCTCATCATTCGTCGGCGTCCAGCCAGCTCCCTCCCTCTCCCTCTGGACTGATGGCCGGCCGGAGTTTTGCCGACGCATCTGGGCGATGCATGCAGCCCATCCAAGTTCATGTTTGTAATCACATCGCCTTGAATTCAGTCCATGACAACTTTGCAGTTATGATTTTTTTTTCAAAATCCGTAGTGATGATAGACGCCAAGAAAGAGTGTACGAAACACCTTTTTTTAGCAACAGAAACACTTATATTTTGGGCCCTAAATTGCACAGACTAATAAGGCCCAGTTAACACGAATTGGCCCAACCAACCCATCATTTACAGAGCCTGGCCCTGAAATTGGCCCAGGTAAGATGGACGCCGCAACGTTAGCTGTCTCTGCCTCAGCGATTTACAGCTCCATTATTCATCTGCGCCGAGGTTTCATGATCCGGTGACTCTCAGCAGCTTCTTGCTGCTTGCTAGCTTCATGACGAAGAATAAGGGGCAACGCCAAGGAACGGTTCAAGCGCTGCCAGATGACGTCTGAGGAAGGTGTATACTGACTCGGTGCTCACCGCCACTATCCGAGCGACCATGCCAGTCCCCTGCAGCAACCGAAAAACAGATGTTGTCACGTGTTCTGTCGAGCCAAGCACGCGCAATTAGCTGTGGTTCTGGTACTTCAGGAAGAAGGAGCGGCAGCTAACCGTGCGACCGAATGGACTGCAAGAGGCAACGAGCGGGGGCCTCTGGGGTTGTACGGCCTGTGGCCTTGCGGCGTAGCGGCCTCCACCAGAGGTGGGAGGACGCAGTTGTACAGACATCATGTTCTTTACTTCGTCTTGCATCTGATCTTGTATCTGCTTCAACTTTGGCCTGCAAAAGGGAATCCTCAGCAACATGGTTCACATTCAGGCAGCCAGGCTCCTAGTAGGGACAGGTTGCCATGATTTCACAGGATCCATAAAAACTGACAGAACATGATTACTGAGAACTATTGGTACATTTACGTTTCTTTTGAAGAGCATTGGCAGATTTTATGTTAACTTGGAGTACGAATAGCCTTGACTTGACCTACTAGGAACCAGGTGCAGCTCTACAGTGTAACAATTGCCAAACACTAAGTCAGGGAACCTCTGGCCCAGTAGAAAAAGAAACGACAAGTAAAAGGACATTATTGAATGTTATACTGTTAGTTTTTATATCAGATCGCGATGATGACCGGAGAAGAAAATAGTGCTCATTGACTGAACTGATATATGAATAGTTGTACATTCATGCCTTTCAGCGCAGCCTGAAATTGATTCTTGTCTAACACAGTACTTTGTTAAACCTAACTAGGCAGTTCATAAGCCGTTCTTCTCACTGTCATATTTGTAGAGGTCGAAGAGAAATATATATATCAGTGCCAGATGAACTTACCCCGATAATACAACCATCGCAACGACGTTATATTCCTGCATCCGCTCAGCAATAGTACAATTTGAGCCTTGTTCCAGTAGAACCTGTTCAGACATGGAAAGGTTATCATGGCATGATGTTGAGGATAAGTAGCAATTCAAACGGAGATGAATATAACTTAATCAGGCACATGCTATGAGAAATGCACAAGTTCACACCGAGTCAATAAACAGAGGCTGATACTCTTCCAAAAGAATGTGGTTAACACTCTTGTAGGAGTTGAAGTCCCATTTTTCTCCACTCTCATACCGGCCACTTGTAAACCAATCTACAATGACCAAGTTTGAATCCCCAGATACGTGAAACACTTGCTTTTGGTAGTATCGAGCGGTTGAGAAGCAGGTTACGGGATCTGGAATAACCGCAAGCAGTGCATCTTTTCCAACTGTTGCCTACTGCATGTAACAAAGTATTGTTATATTTGTAAGAATTGAAGCAGTCACCTTAGAAATTGAGGGCCAAGATTTATCAATTTCCTTTAAAGAAACATTACCTCTAGTACCTGCTCAGAACATTTTGAACCCACAGCCTTGTAAACCTACACATGTACTTGACGATTAGGGAACAAACAGTGACTTGCTGGAGAATTAGCTTTTAAAGTTCAAAATTGGCAACTGCGCATGTTTATACATTGATCAAAGAGGCATGTGACGCATGTCAGTTGTTCAGTAGAAGGATTTCGCAAACTGCTAACCATACCAAGAAATTTTTGATAATTTGTCTAGCAAACAGTAACCTGTTTATACCACTAAAAAAACAGTAACCAGTCTCCTACGTTGATAAATAACCTTTTTTGAACATATACATTGATAAATAACTTAACACTACGAAGTTATACAGACTTTTTTGCATGGAAAAATTATGCGAAGTACAGTACATATTAAGAAGTGTATTGCCGGTCATCGCCTACTGCACTGACAAATCTACCGAGTCTTCAGTTCAGTTGACAACTTGAAACATAACAAGTAGAATTACCTTGGTGGACGCCTGCGTCGTCATCGCCGCCATGCACCCGTCACCGACTGTCACCGCGCAGGAGATCTTATCCCCCTGCATGACCAGAACGCACTCTCAGGGAAGAGCCAGCACTTGGCTCCCCTCCTGTCTGCGGGTGCCAATTGGTCTACCGAGAAGAGGATAATGGAATCGGAGAGAAGGCTCACGGAGACGATGCCGCCGCCGTAGGTGAGGACGTAGAGCCAGACGGCGCCGGAGGAGGCGGGGCCCACCTGCCACGTGGCGAGGTCAGTTGAGCGAGCCAATCTACCTCCTCTCTGGGCGAGGGAGCGGCAAAGGAGGTAGGTACCTTGGAGGGGACGATGATCTTGAGCGGATACTTGGCGAAGCACCGGGTGACCGCCGACCTTCCCCTCACCTTCTCCACCCGCACCACGCCCGTCGGCGTCAGCGTCGCCTCGGCCGCCGTCGCCGGCCCTCCGTCGGCGACCGCCTCCAATTCCATTCCCCAGGCGGAGGCCCTGTCAAACGAGTCAACCCAAAAGATCGAAGTTTGGGCCGTTGAGGGAGCAGGTTTGTAGCGTCTCGCCTCAGGCCTCGCTACTAATGGGCCGACCCAAGTTGCTTCCTTCAGCTAAGTTTTTTCTCTGTTTTTGTATTCATTCCTTTTTCTCATATATTTGAAAAGATTCTCGTTACATATATTTCAAAACTTAAATTTACTGAAAGTATAAAACCATGAATTTTATTTTTTTAATGCGGTGTTAAAAATCGTTAGCATAATTTCAGAAAATGTTGATAGCATTCCAAAAAATATTGCGACATTTAAAAATGTTCACGCGTTTAAAACAATTATATGTGGAATTTTAAACAAATGAGTATACAATTTTAAAAATGTTAGTTTAATTCAAAAATACAATCATAACATTCAAAAAATGTAGGTTAATATTAAAAATATCACATATTTATATTCCCAACCTATTTAAAATTTTATACAATGTACACAAAAATTTCGCGTAGTTTAAAAGAAGTGTTTCGTACCATTAAGAAAAAAAATGTTTCAGTGTGTATTCGAAAAATGTTTGACACATATCTGAAAAAAATTTCAAAACCATGAATTTGATAAAATATTAATAATGTATTTGAAAAATGATAAACATATATATAAATAATATTTAAAATATATATGAAAAACATACAATGTGCATTTAAAAAGTAGACAACAAAAATATATTTTGAAAAATGTTAATTTTGTGTTTTAAAAATGTTAAACAATATAAAATATGTTCACGATGTATATAAAAAATGTATGATGTGTATAAAAAAGTATACAAGTGTTAAACAAAAATAAAGGACCCAAATAAAACCATTCAAAAAAGAAGTAAGAACCAAAAAAATGAAGAAAACGTGAAGCCAAAAACCCCAAAAGAAACCAATTTTAAAAAGTGAAAATCCGATAAAGAAAACCAGAGAGAAGAAAAAACTGACGCGAGAACTTTAGTTTGGGCAGACACGGTAGCGCGGACCCAGAGGAGACCGGGTTTGGTCTCGCAACAGGCGAGAAATGTCCCGGGCGCCATTTTCTTTTCCCGCCATTAGATGATTAGGAATTTCAAGAAAAAACTTGCAATTATTTTGAGACGACTTAGCAGTGCAAGCCGAGTGGTGTTTTCTTTTACCGGAATTATTAATTTATTATCAAGTGAGCACCCCTTAAGGGTAAGCATGGGACTGCTTGCTAGTAATATGTTTTTTTGACCACCATCAGTTTCTCATTCATTTTTTCTTCAACTTTTTAACTAGGTTTTTCTTGTTTTGTACATTTTCAAGTTTTATTCTTTCATCTTGATCTTTTCTCACTTAAGATAACAATTGAGAAATTAGTAGCTACTTTCGGTATAAAATGTAATTACTCTAGAATTTTAGTACAAGAATTCCTAGGATTGAGCACGCGTTAAAAAAACTACTAACATCCAGATATCAAATACTCCTTCCGATTCAAAATAAGTGTCGCGATTTTGAACTAAGGTTAGTTCAAACTTAGTTCAAAATTGCGACACTTATTATGGATTGGAGGGAGTAGGGTTTGATGGGGAACGAAGCATGAAAATCAAAAAAATGCCTACGAACACCCAAGATCTAATCTAGGAGATGCATAGCAACGAGAGGGGAGTGTGTCTACATATCCTTGTAGACCGAAATCGGAAGCGTATATAACGCGGTTGATGTAGTCGTACTCTTCGCGATCCGATCACGATCCAATCCGATCTAGCGCCGAATGGACGACACCTCCTCGTTCAACACACGTGTGACTCGATGACGTCTCCTCCTTCTTGATCTAGCAAGCAAGAAAGGAGAAATATATGGGATCTCAACTAGCACGATGGCGTGGTGGAGATGGTGGTGGTGCAGTGCCGACAGGGCTTCACAAAACGTAGTCGGAACCAATATGAGGAGAAAACGGAGTTATGGGAGAGGTAGGGCTACCGCCGAGGCGTGGGAATTGATGTGTTCAGCCCCTCCCTCTCCCCCAGTATATATAGAAGGCAAGGGGGAGGGTTGGGGCGTAGCCCTCGCCCCTCCTCCAAGGAGGGGGCGTGGGCCTAGGGAGGTGTCCTCCTTCCCCAAGGCACCTAGTGTCGTGGTTCTAAGTCTGACAGTAGAATAGGGGGGTAGGAATGGAGAGGCAAGATCCTAGCTATGGAGTAGTTGTATACGCAAGAGGTTTATGAGTTCAGGCCCTTCTCGGAGGAAGTAACAGCCCTACGTCTCGGAGCCTGGAGGCGGTCGACTGGATTCTATGCGTATGAGTTACAGGGGTGCAAACCCTTTACACTGAGGAGGGGGGTGGCTTATATAGAGTTCGCCAGACCCCTCCAGCCCTCAGTTATGCAGGGTTTAAAGTACATTAAGATCGGGGGTTACTGGTAACGCCCCACATAAAGTGCTATGATGACCATAAAAGCTAATTAATGACCGACCGTTTGTATGCAGAGTGACTTTAGATCTCCTAGCGGTCGAGTGGTTGGCTTCATGGTCGAGTGTCTTCAAGTCCGTCGAGTGGAATACTTCTGAGTAGACTGACAGATGGTTTCTTCTAGGATGTCCTTGGGGAGGGTATCTTGGACAGGTCCATGACCCTACCCTAGGTACATGGCTTCATCATTAGCCCCCGAATGGATCGAGGTTTGAGTGGGGAAGGAGTTGAGAACTCTTCCGACCCATTTTTCGTGCTATGAGTATGTCTTGTTCTAGATCAATGAACTTAGGTGACGGCACCAACTTCTTTTTCAGCCGCCTTGATCCATTCTTTGTATCCGTCGAGTGAATTTCCTGTACTTAGAGATCTCCGAATGACAGAGCGGAGGAAATCTCCCGTCTGACAAGTTGCTCTGCAGTTCGCGGATTTAGCGGGATTCGAATTTCGGGAAGCGTGCGGGGCGGAGGAGGCCGCGGTAATCGGATGGGATAAGGCAGGAACGCCTCGATCACTGCGCCACCTTTTTCGCCACGTATCGCGCGCGCGACTGTTGCGGGATTTGACAGGACCGCCCGGGCCTACAAGTCAGTCACTCGAAAGCAACCTCATATAAGGCGCCGGATGGGGTTTTTTGAATAGTGCGCTCTCATTTCCTCCCCCTCTTCCTCAGACTTATCCGCCGTGTTCGCTTCCATCTCAGCGCCGCTGCTCCGTGCGCGTCTCGCCGGCGACGATGGTGAAGGAGAAGACGGCGGCTTTGGAGCGGGCGAAGAAAGCGACAGCGAAGGCGAAGGGAAGGGCGACCAGTCGGGGCGGATCTTCGCCAAGGGCCGGCCTGCCGCAGGGCTGGATCTAGGGCGACTGGATCCGCTCGACGATTCGTCAAAAAGATCTTGATGACCTGGCCAATGAAGGACTGATCCCTCATGGATCGGCGCGGCTCCCGGGGAAGGATTCAGAGCCGCAACCTCAGGAGGGTGAGTGCATTCTCTTGGCCACCCATGTGGACCGTGAGTTTTCTTTGCCGCCTCACCCTTTCTTTCAGGGATTTCTGAATTTCTTTGGGGCGCAACTCCACCATTTCACACCCAACTCCATCGTGTACCTCGCTGCCTTCGTGTCTTTGTGCGAGAATTTCTTGGGTTGCCGACCTCATTGGGGTCTTTTCAAGCACATTTTCACCTGTCGCTCTCAGACGGTGAAAAAGGCCAATCTGAGTGACGAGAGAACACAAGTGATTCAGATGTGTGGGGGTCTTGGGGTTCAAATGAGGGGAAAAAGTTCTTTTCCGGCCATGGTCCTACCCGAGTCGGTCCGTGGATGGCAGTCGACCTGGTTCTATTGCAAGGACCAGCCGACGCCAGGGCAGTCGACTGGACTCCCTTCTTTTTCCATGGACCGAGTGAGCAAGCCTTCCTCTTTGAAGGTGATCCCGGAAGAAAAGGCGCAGGTTAAGGTGCTGGTCGAATGTGTGGTCCAGCTTATCCGTGAAGGAGTGACCAGCATGGACCTCTTGGAGGTCTTCCTTCGACGTCGTATCCAGCCACTTCAAGATAGAGACCATCCAATGTGGTTGTATTCTGGCACTGAGGACACCACTCGGATCCACCCGGAGGAGGTCGAGGATGCCACGCTGGAGAGGTGGCTGGCGAGCATCACAAGAAACAAGGACAACCCCCGAGGAGCCAGGAGGATTCCTCCACTCGACCAGTCATACGAAGTAGACAGGGTCCAATCCTGCATCTTTGACTGTGATCACGCTTTCTTCATTCTATTTGCTTAAAATCAGTCGACTAACTTTTGTCTTGTTTGTTGTCTTCCAGGCCACTACTAAGATGTACTCGATGCCCAACGGGGCGCAGGAACAAGCTGAGGAGGGAGGGGCGAGTGGAGGTGAAAGTGAGGAGGAGTGGCAATCTGATAATGAGGAGGAAGAGGATGACGACGACTCCAGTGAAGAGGAGGAGGAGGAAGTCGACCCTCCTTGTTCGGAAAGGCGATCCAAGCTCACCCATGACCCCACGAACGAGCGTGGCCAAGCGACTGCGCCCGTTGGGCAGTCGTCAAAGCGCCCTCGGACGACTTCTCCGGCGCCGACTGAAAAAGCGCCGAAGCATCCAAGAGCGGCATCATCGAAGCCACCGAAGGCCTTGCCCAAGATGAGAATGACCATTCTCACCATCTCCGGGTAACAACGGAACTTGTGTCTACTCATTTAGCATTGACAGACTCTTGGTCGACTTGTTGACTAACCGACTGGTTTCTTAAATCTGCAGTGCTGCTACCTCTGAGACCTCCGCCAAGAATGAAGACCAGGAAATGGAAGACGCTGCCACCTCCAACCTTGGTACGATCTCTATAGTTTCACTTTTGGTCGATTGGATTCTCAATTTTAACTTTGGACTTCTCCTGAAGCTCCTCCTCATGTCATTGATCTTCCTGATGACGACGACGAGGTGCCGCTGAGGCCGAGGAGGAACAGAAAGGCGCCGGCCGGCAAAACCACTCAGACTGCATCAGAGCCTGAGACACTGGTTTAGGAGGGTGGCAACATCACTCGGACTTCCGTGTCTTTCACTGTGCCGCTGACAAGTGCTCAACCTTCGTCGTCGACTGCTGATCCGCCTTCCCTTTTCGCCACCCACCACGTCCCAGAGGACCAAGCGAGTGCTGCTAAGGAGGCTATACGCCAGGGGGGGATCATGATGGAGCAGGTGAAGGCGATCCAAGAAGCCAGCTAGGCGGCTTATGACGCTAGCTCAACCCTTCAGAGCAACGTCCAGGTTAGTTGTTCACCGCTTGTTCTGTTAGGATATGCTATCTGAAGATTTTTTTTCCTGAAGATCTTTGTATCTGTACACCCACTGGGTGTGTCGATTGAATTTTTTGGATTAGTGGGGGCACGCTGAGTGCACCCATTGGGTGTAGTCCCCGAGACTATGGTGGACTGTTGGCAGTCGACTATAGTCTTTGTACTTTAAATTTCTTCATTCTAACTTCTTCACTCAGTCTGGTCGGACCATGTCGAGTGGAATCTTGGAACCAGTGGGGGCACGCTGAGTGCACCCACTGGGTGTAGTTTCCCGAGACCATGGTCGACTGCTGGCAGTCGACTAAGGTTTGAAGAACCTGCTTTTTTTACCGTGGCTGACTGCTGGCAGTTAGCTATGGTTTAGGATCAGAACCTTTTTTTCTATTTCAGTCGACTGATCGGACCAAGTCGGTAGAACCAGTGGGGGCACGCTGAGTGCACCCACTGGGTGTAGTCCCCGAGACTACTGTTGAATATTTTGATTCGACAGTAGTCTTAGAAATGTTACTGTTTTTATCTTAGTAACTCGGAAGCAACCCATCTTTGATGTCTGTCGACTGACCCTTCGCAGAAATCTTGCGAGCTTGTGGCTCGTTACACTGAATTGGAAAACAAGCATATCCAGCTCGACCTTGACTTGAAGCTTGTTCAGGAGAACTTCAAGAAGGCGAAGGATGAAGCAAAAGGTATGTTTGGTGAGAATCTTGACGACTGTCTTTGTCTTTCTGTCCATTCCTGATTCTGATCTCATTGTCACTTTGCAGATAAACTGAAGGAGGCTCTGAAGAAGAAGGACCATGACCTCGCCGAGGCGCAGAAGGCGGCTTTGGACAAAACGAAGCTTGCGGAAGAAAAACTGGCTTCAGTCGAGAAACTTGAAGAGGAGAACGCCAATCTGAAAGTTGCTCTCGACGCGGCCAACAAGGAGGTCAGCCGTCTGAAGAATGACAAGATAGCTCTGAGTGACAAGGCTAGCGAACTGGAGGGGAAGAAGAACGATCCAGAGGCTTATCTGGGAGGGCTCGCCAAGAAGTTATTCCTCATGCTTGAAGGTAATCTCTTCTATCTGACTGACTTGTTATCATCGACTCATCGTAGAACTGTTGGCTTAACTTCGAATTGTGTTTACAGAATTCTGCCAGAACTTTGAGGAGGAGACCAATCGAGTGGAGACAAGCTTGGACCCCATTAACTCTCCTGTGAAGGATGAAGCCGCTATGAACGTGCTCCGACTGGAGTCTCGTGTTGCCGGTGTGGTTGACTACCTCGCTTGACTGAAGGTTGCAGTGTCGCAGATCGACACGACACTCTGGCCAAGAGAGACGCTTCAAAATGACCTCGAGTCTTTAATGACTCGACTGAATGACGTTCCAGGTCGAGTGCAGGAATGGAAGAAGTCTTTTGCCAGGTGTGGCGCTAATGTTGCTCTGTCCCTGGTCCGTGTTCACTGCAAGGATGCGCGAGAGGACAAGCTGGCGTCCATCAAGGTGGCCAATACCAAGAAGCACGACTTCCAATCTTTCATGGAGACCTTTATCGCTGCTGCCACTCGGATTGCTGACGGAATCGACTTGGACCAGTTTGTCGCGCCTTCCAGTCCTCCACCTGAGGAGTAAGAAAAAATTCTATGCCTTGCCTTAAATTTGCCTCAGAATGTCGAGTGGTTTTGTAACCAATAAACTTTTACAGGCTTGACGCCTGAGCACTTCTGAATCCGTAGGATGTTATTTGAACTTGGCTTATCATTGAATAAGCTTGCATTTGCCTTCGAGCGAACTTGGTTCTTCACTCGCAATATACTTTAATGCTTGAGACGCAGCTCTGAGGTGGAAAGTCCAGTCGACTTGCACTTCATCGCTCTTGCAGGTGGGGATGGAGCACAGATTGCAGTCGACCTGCGTCCTTCTGGATGAGGATGGAGCGCATGTTGTATTTGTGGCGTAGCTCAGAAGGAGAAGGTAACAGTCGACCTGCACCTCGTCATCGTTGCAGAGCGCACGTTGTATTTGTGGCGTAGCTCCGAAGGAGAAGGTAGCAGTCGACCTGCACCTCATCGTCCTTGCAGAGCACACATTGTATTTGTGGCGTAGCCCCGAAGGAGAAGGTAGCAGTCGACCTACACCTCATCGTCCTTGTAGAGCACACATTGTATTTGTGGCGTAGCTCCGAAGGAGAAGGTAGCAGACGACCTGCACCTCGTCATCCTTGCGGATCGGAATGGATTAAATACTTAGGCGAGTACTGGACTGCAGCTAAGCCCCCAAGTGGGAGGATTGCTCTCCACTCGGTAGGATTTTTAAATATTTAGGCGAGTACTGGACTGCAGCTAAGCCCCCGAGTGGGAGGATTGCTCTCCACTCGGTAGGATTTTTCAAACTTAGGCGAGTACTTGGACTACAGCTAAGCCCCCGAGTGGGAGGATTGCTCTCCACTCGGTAGGATTTTTAAATACTTAGGCGAGTACTGGATTGCAGCTAAGCCCCCGAGTGGGAGGATTGCTCTCCACTCGGTAGGATTTTTAAATACTTAGGCGAGTACTGGACTGCAGCTAAGCCCCTGAGTGGAAGGCTGGCTCACCACTCGGTAGGATTTTCAAACACTTAGGCGCGGATTCGCAGCTAAGCCCCCGAGTGGGAGGCTAGCTCACCACTCGATAGGGATTTTTTATTTATAAACTTAGGCGAAACGGATTCGCAGCTAAGCCACCCACTGGGGGATTTCTCACGTAAACAAAAAGTAACAACAATCACTGGGAAAATTGTAACATTCTTGTCTTTGATAAACAAACTACAGAAGTACTTTTAGTACATCTCATCCGAGTGAGTACTTAAGTATAAAAGGGGTGGAGCAGCTCCGCGTTCCAAGCTCGTGGCTCATCGATCTGGCGATCGACATTGTAAAGACGATACGCTCCATTGTGGAGAACTTTGGTGACGATGAAGGGGCCTTCCCAAGTAGGAGCAAGCTTGTGTGGCTGCTGCTGATCCACTCGGATGACCAAATCTCCTTCCTGGAAGGCTCGACTCTTCACATTTCTGGCATGGAATCGACGCAAGTCTTGCTGATAGATAGTCGAGCAGATCAGGGCCATCTCTCTTTCCTCTTCTAGGAGGTCGACTGCATCCTGCCGGGCTTGTTCTGCTTCATCTTCAGAGTAGAGATCGACTCGAGGCGCATTGTGAAGCAAGTCACTTGGCAGAACTGCTTCAGCTCCATAGACCAGAAAGAATGGAGTCCGCCCAGTCGACCGATTAGGATGGTCCTCAATCCCCAAAGAACTAAAGGAAGTTCATCTACCCATGCACCTGCTGCGTGCTTGAGATCACGCATCAACCGGGGTTTCAGTCCTTTGAGAATTAGGTCGTTTGCTCTTTCTGCTTGTCCATTCGACTGGGGGTGAGCGAATGAAGCATAGTCGACTCGTGTGCCTTGAGAGGTGCAAAAAGCTTTGAACTTGTCGGAATCAAAGTTTGGCCCATTATCAGTGATGATGCTATGTGGAACTCCATATCTGAATATCAGCTCTCTGACAAAACTGATAGCAGTGCAAGCATCGAGATTCTTGATAGGTTTAGCTTCAACCCATTTAGTAAACTTGTCGACTGCCACTAGCAAGTGGGTGAAGCCGCTCCTGCCAGTTCTCAGTGGTCCAACCATATCCAACCCCCAAACAACAAAGGGCCAGACGAGCGGAATGGTCTTCAAGGCTGAGGCGGGCTTGTGTGACAGATTGGAATAGAACTGATATCCTTCACACTTGTCGACTATTTCCTTTGCCATTTCATTTGCTCTTGGCCAGTAAAATCCCGCTCGGTATGCTTTAGCCACAATGGTCCGAGAAGACGCATGATGACCACAAGTCCCCGAGTGGATATCGTCAAGGATTATCCGACCTTCTTCTGGTGTTATACATTTCTGACCGACTCCAGTCGCGCTTTCTCTGTACAATTGTCCCTTTATCACGGTAAAGGCTTTGGATCGACGGACGATCTGTCGAGCCTCTTCTTCATTCTCCGGGAGCTCTTTCCTTAGGATATACGCGATGTACGGCTCTGTCCAATCAGGAATGATGACCAAAACTTCCATGATCAGGTCGACCACAGCTGGAACTTCAACTTCAGTCGGATCCGTGACACTTTTTGGCTGTGGAGCTTCTTCAGTGAAAGGATCCTCTTGAACTGATGGTGTATGGATGTGCTCTAAAAACACATTACTGGGAATCGTTTCTCTCTTGGAACCTATTTTTGCCAAATCATCAGCCGCTTAATTTTTCAGTCGGGGTATATGATGAAGCTCTAACCCCTCGAATTTCTTCTCTAGCTTTCTCACTGCATTGCAGTAACCAGTCATGGCTGGACTTCTGACGTCCCACTCCTTCATCACTTGATTGACAACCAAATCTGAGTCGCCATAAACCATGAGGCGACGGACACCGAGTGAAATGGCCATACGCAACCCATACAAAAGTGCTTCGTATTCTGCTTCGTTATTGGAGGAATCAAAGTGGATCTGGAGCACATATCTGAGCTTATCTCCTCGGGGGGAAACCAACACTACCCCAGCACCGGAACCGTTCAGCATCTTAGAACCATCAAAGAACATGGTCCAGTGCTGCGGGTGAACTTGAGTCGGCAGTTGCTGTTCAATCCACTCGGCGATGAAATCTGCTATTGCTTGGGACTTGATGGCTTTCTTTGCCTCAAACTTGATATCAAGGGGAAGGAGTTCAATCGCCCATTTTGCCACTCGACCAGTTGCATCTCTGTTGTGCAGAATCTTTGACAATGGGGCGTCGCTGACGGCTGTAATGGAATGGTCAGAGAAGTAATGAGCAACCTTCTTCGTGGTCATATAAATCCCGTATACAAGCTTCTGATAATGAGGGTATCTTTGCTTCGATGGGGTCAAAACTTCAGAAAGATAATATACTGGGCGCTGAACTTTAAAGGCTTTTCCTTCTTCTTCCCGCTCGACCGTAAGTACTGTAGTGACGACTTGTCTTGTGACTGCAATGTAAAGTAGCAAAGGCTCTTTGCTGATCGGAGCAGCAAGCACCGGCTGGGTGGAGAGCAGGGCTTTTAGCTCTGCAAACGCTGCATCAGCTTCAGGAGTCCACTCGAACTTGTCTGACTTCTTCATCAGTCGGTAAAGAGGCAATGCCTTTTCACCGAGACGAGAGATGATTGACTTAAAGCGGCCAAGCATCCAGTAAACTTCTGGACATCGTGCACACTCACAGGGCGTTTCATTCGGAGTATAGTACCGACTTTTTCTAGGTTGGCGTTGATTCCTCTTTCGGAAACGAGAAAACCGAGTAACTTTCCACCAGGAACTCTGAATGTGCACTTTGATGGATTAAGCTTGATATCATACCTCCTGAGGTTGGCAAATGTTTCAGCAATGTCAGTCAACAGGTCGGAACCTTTCCGTGACTTGACCACAATATCATCCATGTATGCTTCCACATTCCAACTGATTTGAGTGAGAAGACACTTCTGAATCATCCTCATGAACATGGCTCCGACATTCTTGAGACCGAATGGCATGGTGACATAACAGAAGCACCCAAATGGAGTGATGAAAGCTGTTTTGATCTCGTCGGGTCCATACAGACGAATCTGATGGTAACAAGAATAGGCGTCTAAAAAAGACAGGCGCTCACATCCCACAGTCGAGTCGACTATTTGGTCGATGCGGGGGAGAGGAAAATGATCTTTCGTGCAGGCCTGATTGATATGTTTGAAGTCGATGCACATGCGAAGTGACTTGTCCTTCTTGGGGACCATGACAACATTGGTAAGCCACTCGGAGTGGTAAATCTCTCGGATAAACTCCGCTGCTAAGAGCCGAGCCACCTCCTCGCCAATGGCCTTTCTCTTCTGGACGGCGGACCGTCGAAGATGTTCCTTGACAGGTTTCACTTTTGAGTCGACTCGTAGACGGTGCTCAGCCAGCCCCCTAGGAACACCCAGCATGCCAGCAGGCTTCCATGCGAAGATGTCCCAGTTCTCATGGAGGAACTGGATGAGCGCTTCTTCCTATTTGGAGTCGAGTGTTGTAGAGATATGAGTCGGAGCAGCACTGGGATCGGTCGGGTGAATGTGAATCGGCTTTGTCTCACTGGACGACTGAAACACTGACTCTGTAGCGGGCTTCTTGGCTCGCAACAAATCACTCGGATCTGCAATTTTGTGGTATTCCTGCAGCTCTACCACTGCCATCTGAGCATCGGCGATCTTTGAGCCTTTCTGAAAGCATTCTTCCGCCTTCTTTTGATTGCAAGTAATAGTGATCACACCTTTGGGACCAGGCATCTTCATTTTGAGGTACACATAGCATGGTCGAGCCATGAAACGCGCATAAGTTGGCCTGCCCAAAATAGCGTGATAAGCACTCTGTAAATCCACAACTTCGAACATCAACTTTTCTTTGCGGTAATTCTTGGAATCACCGAAAACCACATTAAGAGCAATTTGGCCGAGTGACTCAGCCTTCTTCCCAGGAATGACTCCATGGAAACTCATGTTGCTGGTACTGAGTCTGGACATCAGAATGCCCATCCCTTTCAACGTTTCTGCATACAATATATTCAGGCCACTACCACCATCCATCAAAACTTTAGCCAGTCGAGTGCCTTCGACGACTGGGTCGACCACCAAAGCTTGCCTCCCAGGGGTGGCTATGTGTGTCAGATGATCGAACTGGTCGAATGTGATGGTAGTCTGAGACCATTTCAGATAACTGGGTGTCACCGGAGCAACCATATTCACCTCTTGGTTGATAACTTTCAATAGACTTTTGCTTTCAACATCAGCAAAAATCATCAGGGTGGAATTGACCTGGGGATATCCATCATCACTATCTTCTTTGTCTTCAACTTTGTCCGACTCCTTTTCCTTATCTTTGGGTTGTTTCCCCTGGAATTGCTGGATCAAGAGCCAACACTGTCGAGTGGAATGTTTCAGATAAATGAATTTACCCTCCTCATCTTTCTTCGTGTGGATGTGGCACGACAAATCCATCACGTCATTCCCTTCCTTGTCCTTCACCTTCTTAGGGTTCCAAGACCCTTTGGGCTTCCCTTTAAATTTTCCTTGAGTCACGTCCAAGGCTTCTCCAGGAGCAGCTGGCTCGGCTTTCCGCTTCTGCTTTCGACTGGAGTTCCCTCCTCCGGTTTCATGGGCGGCTGACTTGTACTTGCCACTCCGGAGCCGATCCTCTTCTTCACCATTGGCATACTTGGTGGCAATCTCCATCATTCGACTTAGAGACATGTCTCCGGTTCGACCGAATTTCAGACTTAGCTCTCTGTTCTTAACACCTTCCTTGAAGGCACAGACTGCTTGGTGATCAGATACATTCTCTACCGTGTGATGCAATGTGATCCACCTCTGGATGTAATCCCTCAGTGTTTCATTCGACTTTTGCACACAAGATTGCAGCTTTGTCAACCCTGCTGGTCGCTTGCAAGTTCCCTCAAATGTTCTGACAAATACTCGGGCAAGATCTTCCCAAGTGTAAATGCTGCTGGGTGCTAACTGATTCAACCATGCTCTGGCTGAACCCTCCAACATAAGAGGCAGATGTTTCATGGCCACCTCATCGTTGCTGCCGCCAATCCGAACAGCCACTCGGTAGTCCTCAAGCCAAGTATCAGGTTTGGACTCACCAGTGAACTTACTGACTCCAGTCGCCAACCTAAAGTTGGGAGGAATCACCGCGGCCCTGATGGCTCTGCTAAAACACTCTGGTCCTGAGACATGTACTCTGCCACTGGTGGGTACATCTCTGTCATGTCCTTCTCGGTGAGCTCTATTCCTGTCGACCAAACCTTGAACGATAATGGATCTTGCATCAAAGCCTAGTTCCCTGGGGTCGACTGGAATCCTTCGCCCGACACTGTGATGACGTCTGTCATCCTGCTGCCGAGGCATGTACGACCCACCCCTTGGGGGAGGGGTGGGCACTCGACGTCGACCATCATGATCGAGTCGGTCATCATACTGCTCACGGTCCTTGTACTGATCACGCCGGTCTCCACGTCCCTCACGCCTCGGGGGTGATCTCGGGCTATGGGCCGACTGGACTGTATTTGCAGCGACGGATCTGCTGTGAATCCTATTCCGCAATTGCGATACAACTGAATTTTGATCTCCTGCTGCCTGAAGTAAATCTCTAATCTGTAACAAGCCTCTGCCAGCCTCTGACTGGGAAGGCTGAATCGACTCTGCTATACGGGCTGCAGCTGCTAGATTCTGAATCGGAGTTCGATATACCTGAGTCGGTTGCGGAAAGAGTTGACGTCGACTGGATTCTGGAACCCGTTGTCGCGCACGTTCGTCGAGTGCTCGCTGGAGGTTCTCTAGTCGAGTGCGCTAAGCCAAGTTAGCCAAGCGCGCATCCTCTAAGGCACGAGCCTCGGGGTTTCTCCGACGATAGGAGTGTGTAGCGCATCCATGTTCCGGCGGTGAAGTTCTTCCCTCTGCAGTGAAGTGAGAGGCTCGGGTTGATATTCTTCGTGGACCTGTGCCGGATCGCCTCCGCCATCGCCTCCGTCGACGTGGGGAAAGCCAGGAGGACTGCGCGGTCCATTGACCATTAGAACCTCCGCCGCTGGATCACTGCTGTCGCACTCGGATGCAGTCTCTGCGGAGCCAGTCGACAGGTCGAACAGGCCGTAGAGAGATTCGTCGGGCTCGATTGCCGCGACTTGGGGGGTGGCCGACTGGCGGGTCACCGCGTGTCTCACCCATCGCTGAAGCCTTGACCGACCTGAGCGCTTGCACCGGTGGGAAACAGGGAGGGAGGACGACACAGGGGCTGACCGATACTGGGTCGATGGTTGCCGCACGAGGACGCCGCGGACGCACGCGCGAAAGTGCGTCGCCCTGCGGACGGGGAGCGCGTCGATGTCGAGCGGAGCCTCCTGAAGCCAAGCGGAGTCGTCGGTGATGAACGTGAGCGCACCGAGACGGATCTCGCGACCGTGAACCAAAACTCCGCCTGAAACCATAATGAAGGAGATCGGAAAAATGGCAACTTCTCCAATAAGTCGCTAAGACACACGCCCGACGGTGGGCGCCAACTGTCGTGGTTCTGAGTCTGACGGTATAATAGGGGAGTAGGAATGGAGAGGCAAGATCCTAGCTATGGATTAGTTGTATACGCAAGAGGTTTACGAGTTCAGGCCCTTCTCGGAGGAAGTAATAGCCCTATGTCTCGGAGCCCGGAGGCGGTCGACTAGATTATATGCGTATGAGTTACAGGGGTGCGAACCCTTTACACTGAGGAGGGGGGTGGCTTATATAGAGTTCGCCAAACCCCTCCAACCCTTAGTTATGCAGGGTTTAAAGTACATTAAGATCCGGGGTTACTGGTAACGCCCCGCATAAAGTGCTATGATGACCATAAAAGCTACTTAATGACCGACCGTTTGTATGCAGAGTGACTTTAGATCTCCTGGCGGTCGAGTGGTTGGCTTCATGGTCGAGTGTCTTCAAGTCCGTCGAGTGGAATACTTCTGAGTCGACTGACAGATGGTTTCTTCTAGAGATGTCCTTGGGGAGGGTATCTTGGACAGGTCCATGACCCTACCCTAGGTACATGGCTTCATCACCTAGCGGGTGCCTTCCCCCCTTAGGACTCTTCCCTCTCTCCATGTTCTAGGCGCATGGGACACTTGGGGCTAGTGCCGCTAGCCCATATATGCCAAGGCACACCCCCTACAGCCCATGTGGCTCCCCGGGGAGGGTGGACCCCCCGACCCCTTTTGGCACTCTTGATACATTGCCGGTAATGCCCGAAACTTTTTTGGCAACTAAAACGGGACTTCCTATATATAAATCTTTACCTCCGGACCATTCCAGAGCTCCTCATGGCATTTGGGATCTCATCTAGAACTACGAACAACGTTCGGTTACCAATGCACATATCCCAATACTACTCTAGCATCATCGAACGTTAAGCGTACGGACCCTACGGGTCCGAGAATCATGTAGACATGACCGAGACACTTCTCCGGTCAATAACCAATAGCGAAACCTGGATGCTCATATTGGTTCCTACATATTCCATGAAGATATTTTATTTGTTGAACCACGATGTCGAGGATTCGGTTAATCCCGTATGCAATTCCCTTTGTCCAGTGATATGTTACTTGCCCGAGATTCGATCATCAGTATCTCCATACCTAGTTCGATCTCGTTGCTAGCAAGTCTCTTTACTCGTTCTGTAATACAAGATCCCTTGACTAACTCATTAGCCACATTGCTTGCAAGCTCTTTACAATGTTGTACCATCGAGTGGGCCCAAAGATATCTCTCCGTCACAGGGAGTGACAAATCCCAGTATCGATCCATGCCAACCCAACAAACACCTTTGGAGATACCTGTAGAGCACCTTTATGATCACCCAATTATAAAAGTGATGTTTGATAGCACACAAGACATTCCTCTGGTATCCGAGAGTTGCATGATCTCATGGTCTTAGGAATAGATACTTGACATGAAGAAAGCTGTAGCAAAACTAAAGTGATACGATCATATGCTAAACTTATGGTTGGGTCTTGTCCATCACATAATTCTCCTAATGATGTGATCCCATTATCAAATGACAACTCATGTCCATGGTTAGAAAACCTTAACCATATTTGATCAACGAGCTAGTCTAGTAGAGGATGACTAGAGACATAGTGTACTTTATGTATTCACACACGTATTTAAGTTTCCGATCAATACAACTCTAGCATGAATAATAAACATTTATCATGAACGGGAAATATGATAGTAACCATTTTATTATTGCCTCTAGGGCATATTTCCAATAGTCTCCCACTTGCACTAAAGTAAACAATCTAGTTTACATAGTTATGAATCTAACACCCATGGAGTCCTAGTGCTAATCATGTTTTTCTCATGGAGGAGGTTTAGTCAACTGGGCTGCCACATTCAGATCCGTATGTACTTTGCAAAGTTCTATGTCTCCCTCCTTCAAGTAATCACGAGTGGAGTTGAAACAATGTTTGATGTGCTTGGCCTTCTTGTGAAACCTGGGCTCCTTGGCTATGGCAATTGGATCCGATGCAATAGGCACAACTCCTAGATTGGATATAAACTCCTTCATCCAGACTCCTTCATTCACCGCTTTCGAAGTAGCTATCACTACAAAAAATACACTTCCATGATGATACGTGTTTGTCACGGTAGGTCACGTTTTCTGTCATGCATGTACATCCATGACGATTTTATGACAGAATCAAGATAGTCATACCTGTGCTGTTGTAGAAGTGTTCCATGACAATACCAAAACTATCATCACGGAAGTGTTCACTTCCATGACGATAAATGACGCGTCATGGAATTGCTTTTGTCAAGGGTAACCGACACATGGCATCCACCGTAATGGGTCGCTGTTAAGCTATCGGGTCCGGTTTGGACCCGATAACCCGTTAATAGCAACGACCAATGGCGATTTTCCACGTGTAAAATTCTCATTGGTCGGAGGAAACATGTGTTAGCTCGTCATGAAGGAAATATTCCCTAGAGGCAATAATGATAAATGTTTATTATTCATGATAGAATTGTATTAACCGGAAACTTAGTACATGTGTGAATACATAGACAAAACATATAGTCCCTAGTATGCCTCTATTAGACTAGCTCGTTAATCAAAGATGGTTATGTTTCCTAACCATAGACATGTGTTGTCATTTGATGAACGGGATCACATCATTAGGAGAATGATGTGATGGACATGACCCATCCGTTAGCTTAGCATTACTATCGTGTCAGTTTCATTGCTACTGCTTTCTTCATGACTTATACAAGTTCCTCAGACTATGAGACTATGCAACTCCCGAATAGTGGAGGAACACTTTGTGTGCTACCAAACGTCACAACGTAAATGGGTAATTATAAAGGTGCTCTACAGGTGTCTCCGAAGGTGTTTGTTGGGTTGGCATAGATCAAGATTAGGATTTGTCACTCCATGTTTCGGAGAGGTATCTCTGGGCCCTCTCCGTAATACTCATCACTATAAGCCTTGCAATCATTGTGACTAATGAGTCAGTTGCGGGATGAAGTATTACAAAATGAGTAAAGAGACTTGACGATAACGAGATTGAACTAGGTATGATGATACCGACGATCGAATCTCGGGCAAGTAACATACCGATGACAAAGGGAACAATGTATGTTGTTATGCGGTTTGACCGATAAAGATCTTCGTAGAATGTCTAGGAACCAATATGAGCATCCAGGTTCCGCTATTGGTTATCGACCGAAGATGTGTCTCGGTCATGTCTACATAGTTCTCAAACCCGTAGGGTCCACACGCTTAACGTTTGATGACGATTGGTTTTAGGAGTTTATGTGATATGATGTACCGAAGGTTGTTTGGAGTCCCGGATATGATCACGGACATGACGAGAAGTCTCGAAATGGTCGAGACATAAAGCTTGATATATTGGATGACTATGTTCAGACACCGGAAGTGTTCCGGATAAAACCGGAGTGTCGGAGGGTTATCGGAACCCCCGGGTGAACTAATGGGCCTTGATGGCCTTAGTGGAGAGAGAGAGAAGGGCGGCCAGGGCAGGCCGCATGCCCCTCCCCCTTGAGTCCGAATAGAACAAGGAAGGGGGGGGGGGGCAGCGCCCCCATTACCTTCTCCCTCTCCCTCTCCTTCCTTCCCCTCTCTCCCTTTAGGTGGAAACCTACTAGGACTTGGGGTCCTAGTAGGATTCCCCTCTCGGGGGCGCGCCAATGAGGGTCGGTCGGCCTCCCCCTTGCTACTTTATATACGGGGGCAGGGGGGCACCCTAGAACACACAAGTTGATTGTTTAGCCATGTGCGGTGCCCCCCTCCATAGATTTCCACCTTGGTCATATCATCGTAGTGCTTAGGTGAAGCCCTGCACCGGTAAATTCATCATCACCATCACCACGCCGTTGTGCCGACGAAACTCTCCCTCGACCTCAGCTGGATCTAGAGTTCGTGGGATGTCACTGAGTTGAACGTGTGCAGATTGCAGAGGTGTCATACCTTCGGTGCTAGGATCGGTCAGACCGTGAAGACGTACACTACATCGACCACGTTACCATAACGCTTCCGGTTTTGGTCTACGAGGGTACGTAGATAACACTCTCCCCTCTCATTGCTATGTATCACCTAGATAGATCTTGCGTGATCGTAGGATTTTTTTTTGAAATTACTGCGTTCCCGAACACGTCATTGGGTCAGATAGGTGCCTATGATATGTCGACACGTGCGACGGCCCAACACTGGCCCATTTAGCTTACAAAGGCCAGCTTGTTTGACCTGGTAAAAAGCTAGCAACCTGGCCCATGAAAAGTCTGTTAACGGTATGTTCACATATAGCCCATTTTACGACTCGGTAACTCACGGCCCGTTATAGCGTTCTAGAAATCGTCCCAACAACGTCTTGTGGGCCGTCCAGTATAATACCAGCCCATTTCATTTTCAACCCATGTATGGCCCACGACGTCTTTCAGGCCATACGAGGCATTTCATATCTTTGGGCCCTTTAGTGGGCCGCGGTGATTCTGGCCCATAATAAACAGTAAATTTCTTTATGCCCAGTAACGGCCCATGATTCACATGGGCTGTTTCTAGCCCGTGTTAGCTTTCGGCCTACTAACGGCCCATACATTCTTGGGCTCCTTTCCGGCCCTCTATTATTTTCGGCCCGTTACTGGCATGTTCCCTAATGTGCCAAATTCGACCCGTGGTTAGAATCGGCCCGTTTGTGGCCTGTTAACCCGTTGCGCCGTTTCCAGCCCGTCCTATATTCTAGCCCATTAACGACCCGTTATGCCTATGACAAAAATAAGCCTTTGTTGTCTTCCGACCTGTTAACGACCCATTACCATGCTAGCCCGATACCAATTACGCCCATTTACAGCCCATATCGGCCCATTTATCCAACGACCCGAGGCCCACTGATTCTATGGCCCGTTGGAGGCCAATTATTCTGATGGCCCATAAGAGGCCCATGGATCCTACGGCCCGTAGCATGCTCAAGGTTACCACGGTCCATATATGGCCCATGATTGTTGTGTCCACTAGCAAACCAAGGAAAAAGAAGACTAGGGAAATAACTAAGACAGAAACTAACGCTAGGCTATTAAGGCGATTGCATAGATTACATCCACTAGGCATCAAAGTTCGCCACCAGTGCAAATATAGGGAACACCCTACACTATACAAAAATGGCTTGCTATTTTCTTAAGTCGGTCGCTGCATGTTAAGAACAAATTTTGTATTGCAATAAGACAAATTACAACCATAAAACAATAGGAATGTTGGCATAAAAGTTAACAGTACGGCAGATAAATGCACCACCAGAATTTCAGAAGCTTAGTTCATTTGACCTGACTGTTATGTTTTCATGCTATACTGTCTGATGGAGCGCCATAACCTTCACTTTCATTTCTCCTAGGCTCCTGAGCAACATAGCAAATGTCTGATAGTCTGGTTTCAAAACCATGGATATCTTGATGACATCGAACAATGGTTGTCCTTGTTTCACAAAGGGTCTCTATTAGGCAGCTACTGCACGAGCTCCGATGAGCTCAATTTTGTGTAGTGGTACGGTAGAGTAGGCCTGGTCTAGCTCCGGCGAATTTATATGTAATATATGCATGCTGTGTATGAACTTATGTGAAGAAGAACTAACTATGCGAAGAAGAACTATCTATGTGAGCGAGCTCTGGCGGGCTTTTGCTTAAATTTCTCGTGCGAAACAAGGTTTTTTAAAATTTTACGGGTTTGTATACCATTTCTGTTATGTCACTGCGATTTTGAGCCTGCATAAGCGCCCTTGTGCGAACTGTAAACACAGTTTACAGTTTGGCAAAATGCGGGGTCTGCTAGAGATGTTCTTAGCTAGGCATAAAACATAGATCTAGGTATTGTCATCTTTGGTATGCAATCCATAAGTAGCTCTCATAATAGATTCATATGGCAACTTAATTTTCTTTCTAGGAAAGTGTTCCATGCCCTTCCTTAACGGAAATTGAAACCTAATGTTTCCTTCTTTCATATCAATAATTGCACCAATGGTTCTAAGGAAAGGTCTACCAAGAATAATAGGACATGTAGGATTGCAATCTATATCAAGAACAATGAAATCTACGGGTACATAATTCCTATTTGCAACAATAAGAACATCATTAATCCTTCCCATAGGTTTTTTAATAGTGGAATCCACAAGATGCAAATTTAAAGAACAATCTTCAAATTCACGGAAACCTAACACATCACATAAAGATTTTGGAATTGTGGAAACGCTACCACCCAAATCACACAAAGCATGGCACTCATAATCCTTAATCTTAATCTTAATCTTAATAGTAGGTTCCCACTCATCATAAAGTTTTCTAGGGATAGAAACTTCCAATTCAAGTTTTTCTTCAAAAGAATTCATCACAGCATCAACGATATGTTTAGTAAAAGCTTTATTTTGATTATAAGCATGAGGAGAATTCAACATGGATTACAACAAGGAAATACAATCTATTAAAGAACAATTATCATAATTAAATTCCTTGAAATCCAAAAGAGTGGGTTCATTGCTACTTAAAGTCTTGACCTCTCCAATTCCACTTTTATCAATTTTTGCATCTAGATCTATAAACTCCAAATCATTGCGACACCTTTTAACTAAAGTTGACTCATCTCCAGTCCCATATTTATCAAGATTTATATTGGAAAACAAAGATCCAATAGGAGTCACATCAATCACTTTAAGATCTTCATCATTATTTTCACGAAAACTAGAAGAACATGCTTTTACAAACCAATCTCGTTTAGCACGCATCTTAGGGTTCTTTCTTTACACTCATCAATGGAAATTCTCATAGCTTTTAGAGACTCATTAGTTTCATGCTTGGGTGGAATAGATCTATTTTTCAAAGAATCAATCCCAAGAGAAATTCTATCCACGTCCCTAGCCAAATCATCAATCTTAAGCATTTTTTCTTCAACCAAAGCATTGAAACTCTTTTGAAAAATCATAATTTCTTTAACACTATTATCACAATCAGAGGGTATCTTATTATAATTTCCATAAGAATTTTTGTAGGAATTACCATAATTATTAGAGGAATTACAAGGAAATGTCCTAGGATTAAAATTGCCTCTATATGCGCGCTATTACCAAAATTGTTCCTACTAACAAAAATTACATCCATAGATTCATTATTATTCTCAATCAAAGTGGACACAGGCATATCATTAGGATCAATAAGAGCGCTCTTGCTAGCAAATAATTTCATAAGTTCATCCATCTTTCCACTTAGAACATTAATCTCTTCAATCGCATGCACTTTTTTTACTAAAAGAAGAACTTTCGGTATGCCACTGAGAATAGTTAACCATAATATTATCTAGGAGTTTAGTAGCTTCTCCTAAAGTAATTTCCATAAAAGTACCTCCCGCAGCCAAATCTAAAAGATTCCTAGAAGCAAAATTCAATCTGACATAATTTTTTGTATGATCATCAACAAATTTAAACGCTGAGTTGGGCAATTTCGTATCATCAATTTCATCCTCTCCCAAGATTGCGCAACATGTTCATGACCAAGTTGCTTAAAATTCATAATATCATTCCTAAGGGAGATGATCTTAGCGGGAGGAAAATACTTGGAAATAAAAGCATCTTTACACTTATTCCATGAATCAATACTATTTTTAGGCAAAGATGAAAACCAAGTTTTAGCACGATCTCTTAGTGAGAACGGAAATAGCTTAGATTTAACAATATCATCATCCACATCTTTCTTCTTTTGCATATCACACAACTCAAACAAACTATTTAGATGGGATGCGACATCTTCACTAGGAAGGCCAGAAAATTGATCTTTTGTAACAAGATTCAACAAAATGACATTAATTTCATAAGATTTTGCACTAGTGGCGGGAGCAAGTGGAGTACTAATAAAATCGTTATTATTGGTATTGGAAAAGTCACACAGTTTGGTATTCTCTTGAGTCATTGTGATAAAGCAAGCAATCTAACACACGAGCAAACAAAAAGCAAACGAAAAGACGAACGGAAGAAGGGCAAATAAAAAGGCAAATCTTTTTGAAATTCATTTTAGAAGTGGGGAGAGGAAAATGAGAGGCGAATGGCAAATAATGTAATGCAAAAGATGAGAGTTTTATGATGGGTACTTGGTACGCTTGATGTAGATCTTGACCTGGCATAGATCTCCCCGGCAATGGCGCCAAAAATTCTTACTGCTACTTCTTGAGCTTGTGTTGGTTTTTCCCTTGAAGAGGAAAGGGTGATGCAGCACAATAGAGGTAAGTATTTCCCTTATTTAAGAACCAAGGAATCAACCCAGTAGGAGAATAACACACAAATCACCAATACCTGCACAAACAATCAAACACTTGCACCCAACGTGATAAAGGGGTTGTCAATCCCTTCACGGTCACTTACAAAAGTGAGATCTGATAGAGATAGATAAATAAAACTAAACAAAAGATAAAACATGTTTGGGTTTTTTTGTTTATAGATATGAAAATAATAGATTGCAAAATAGTAGATCGGAAACTAATATGATGGAAAATAGACCCGAAGGCCATAGGTTTCACTAGAGGCTTCTCGTCATGAAGGCAAATAATACGGTGGGTGAACGAATCATTGTCGAGCAATTGATAGAAAAGCGCAAAGTTATGATGATATCCAAGGCAATGATTATGCAATATAGGCATCACGTCCGTGTCAAGTAGACGAAACGATTCTGCATCTACTACTATATTACTCCACACATAGACCGACTCCTGCCTGCATCAAGAGTATTAAGTTCATAAGAACAGAGTAACGCATTAAGTAAGATGACATGATGTAGAGGAATTAACTCAAGCAATATGACGAAAACCCCATCTTTTTATCCTTGATGGCAACAATGCAATACGTGTCTCGCTACCCCTACTTTGTCATTGGGTAAAATCATGCAAGATTGAACCCAAAGCTAAGCACCTCTCCCATTGCAAGAAATACCAATATATTTGGCCAAACCAAACCGATAATTCGAAGAGAAATACAAAGATACCAAATCATGAATATAGGAATTCATAGAAGATTCAAATAATATTCATAAATAAGCTGATCATAAACCACAATTCATCGGATCTCAAGAACACATCGCAAAAGAGTATTACATCGGATAGGTCTCCAAGAACATCGAGGAGAACATGGTATTGAGAATCAAACAGAGAGAAGAAGCCATCTAGCTACTAGCTATGGACCCGTAGGTCTGAGGTGGACTACTCACGCTTCATCAGAAGGGCAATAGAGTTGATGTAGATGCCCTCCGTGATCGAATCCCCCTCCGGTAGGATGCCGGAAAAGGCCCCAAGATGGGATCTCATGAGAACAAAAGGTTGCGGCGGTGGAAAAGTGTTTTCGTGGATGCTTCTGAGGGTTTTGGAATGTAGGTGAATATATAGGAGGAAGATCTAGGTTAGGGGTCACCGAGAGGCCCACAAGGTAGGGGGCGCGCCCTCCACCCTTGCCGCCGCCTCGTGGCTCCTATGACTTGAACTCCAAGTCTCCTGGGTGTCTTTTGGTCCAAGAAAAATCATCATAAAGTTTTATTCTATTTGGACTTCGTTTAGTATTCCTTTTCTGCGAAACTCAAAAACAAGGAAAAAACAGAAACTGGCATTGGGCTCTAGGTTAATAGGTTAGTCCAAAAAATAGTATAAAATAACATATTAATGCATATAAAACATCCAAAACTGATAATATAATAGCATGGAACAATCAAAAATTATATATACATTGGAGACGTATCACCCTCATAATATAGGTATGATTTACAAATGCCATGATCTCGAATTCAAATAATTGAATGGACTTCATGTTGAATTTGATTTTTTAAACCACCTTAAGGTGCATTCAAATGTATGTTAGTTCTTAGCTAGCTATTTATAATGTTCATTGTGTAACTTTTTGTATGTATAATGTGCATTACACACACAACATGAACTATACTCATGTTTTTATTCAAATTGCTAAGGCGATGCATTGTTTGGAGTTCAAAATACTGACTCTCTGGATCAATTATGTCGAATGATAACATAGACATACTCAAATTCGATAGAATGTAGATGTCTAATAGATCAATGACCGTTCCTTATGCGAAATGCAAATATTATAATCCCATCCTAATATTTGGATAATATTTATATTTTAATCAATGTGTACATCAGTCTTTTATGTGTAGTTTCACTCTCCATAGGCCCCTCCTCACACACGCACTAACTTTCTCTCTCAGACATACGCGCACACAATGTATATCCATCGGTGGTCTCTCACACATGCTCACACACTCTCTCCCGAGGTGTCTTTCTCGCACACATGCTCTCGATATCACCCTCCCTCTCTCCTGCAACCATTTACGATTGTTTTCACTAACCTTTATCACAAGCACTCTTCCTCTCACACGCATACGAACACACAATCCCCATCGACCCTTTATCTATACATAGACCTGCCTACGTGTCTCCCGCACGCACATTATCTTTGGGCCTGTCTCGCACGCATTGTCTCCACCTCTCTTCCTAATTGACGAATATGATTCCAGCAGAGCATTCTGTAGGATGCCCCTTAAAGTTAGGTTGGATGAATGGTAATATCAGAAACAAGGGGTTACCTTAGTCCGAGGACCTAGGGTTACAAATCCTAGCCGTCTTTTTTAGTGGACACAGAGTCCTTCACAACTCTGGTATCTTTGTCTTGTATGACTAGTCCTCCATGGGTCTCCCTGAATGCATCACAAGCCGAGCAATGTGGCGTAAGAAGGAACCGAACCAAGGGCCTCACCTCGGCCCACAAGACCTCACGCGGTGACACACCATCTGCACCTAGGTCTCGTTATCTTCTCACACCCACACATACAACACAGGAACCACACAAAATAGTTTCTCCTCATGCCTCTATCTCCCCCCTTGCATGTACACACTCAAGGGCATCTCGCGCCGTGACATCCTATTCGTCTCTCTCTCACTCTCTCTCTCTCTCTCTCTCTCTCTCTCTCTCTCTCCAGACCTCTCTCATTTCTCGTGCTATCTCTCCCACGACGCCCCCCGCCGGCCCCTCTATCCATGCCTCTCTCAAATACATACACATACCCTCTCTAGGCCCTGCCAAATACGTCAACTACACATTCACACATGTCACATCTTATCATGTACCATTGATCTAAAAAGCCCTCTCTTCACATTTACTTCACAAACAACATTCCTTTTGAATAAAAGCACACAAAGTGTGGCCAAAAATTTATTTTAGAATTCTACATATATACAACATTACAAAGTTATATGGAGTATGAAAGTTAATTTGCATTGCATGGTGCACCCAATGATATTTATTTTGCACTGTAAATTTTTATATTTTTATACTATATATAAAGTTAGTCATAATAAAGAGAAACGAAGAGCATCTCTCTCTCCATCGCACACCCCCCTCTACGCCCCTTTCACGTACGCACACAAACTATCTCCAGGTCCTCTAAAAGTACGCCCCAGCACATTCGCGCATGTTTCTTCTTTCTCTCGCGATATATACAGTGACGATCATTATATTTAAAGCGAAAGCATGATAGTACATTGGACTTCAGAATCCACTCTTACGATCACCATTTATACGTTTTGTGGTCATTATACAATCACGGGCTCACCGCATAGCTCTGTATTTGTTTAGGACATGACTAGTTGACCAGTTAAACGCTCCACATGGCACCACTAATGTTGCATCATATTATCTCACTACCATTGGGCCCACCTGTTGGCGTGCATAAGAATGAAAACAAACAATAAAAAAATATTGGACGGTGGTTCGAAGTCATGACCTCGGGCATAGCGGACAAGGTGGCCTTGTATTGGTATGCTAAGCCGTCTATTTTAACATACAAGAGCTGTTGTGGTCATTATACACGCGCACGCATGCACACGAACTGCATGCACGCAACACTCACACGTACACATGCAGCCACGCATGCACGCAACACTCACACGCGCACACGCACGCACGCATGCACACACCACACGACCAACACACACGCTCATGCTCAAGTGCTCAACCTACACGTGCATGCACACACATCAAGCCCTGACAGACACTTACACAACCAGGTGGTTCCTGTGCATGGGTTGGAGTCTTGTCACACCTGAATAAATTTGTGTTTATCTTACTTATTTCCTATGCAAACTGACTGGCGGGACCCACGAGGAACATGGTCAATTTAACCAGTCAACATAGTGCCACGCAGACTATTTGGCCGGTCATTAGAGTGCAATCCAATGTTGAACGGTGAGCAAGTGACCGTACAATCACCGCAAAATGTATATAGTGACTGTAATGAGCGTATTCTGAAGTTCGGTGACCATATTACTCTTTTCGCTTGAAATACACTAACTACCATTGTATTTATCTCTTCTCTTGCTCTCTCTGTGGAGCCAAGTAGGCCAACATGCTAGTGCCTAAATTGGCGCACGCCACCTCATTATTGTTTTACTGGTTTCGTAAGAGCGAACAAGCATTCACGTCTACTGTACAAATTGTAGATATGAGTTACAAATGCTATGAAGATGAATACAAATATTTGAATCCACTTTATGCCCAGTTTCTCTCTGTAGGCCCTCCAACTACACGTTATCGCATGTTACATCTAACAACTATGCAATACAACACTACTACTACACTCTAACACAATAAATCATATGTGTTTTTAGTTTTACTAGATCTCATATTGTTACTTAATTATTAAGTTTGCATACATTAAAATTGCCTTTGAAATGTATGGCTAGTATCATCTAATGCACGGGAAAAATCCCGCCCTTGCCTGTTTAATCGGGTTTATATCGATGGATCGTGCGAAACAACAAAACTATAGTAGTACTACAGCACAAGTAACAGTTCACTGGGCCGCCGTGTTGTGTACTCCTCCGTCATAAGAGTGGAGCACTCGCATTCATAAATGTTCTAGGGGGGGTTTATTTCCAGGGACTTTTTGGTGTAGGGACTAGAAAAAGTCCCTCTTAGAGACTTTTTAACCAAACATAAGGGACTACTAGGGACTAAAAGTTGCTTTTTGGGACTAAATTAAGAAGACTCTCAAGGAGAGTCTTTTTTGAGACTTTTCCAACAATGCCCCTCCCTGCACCCATTGCCTTGCCACCCCATGGTGTTTTTTGGTTGTTATTTTTCTGTATACTAGGGGTAACATGGTCATTTAATAACCTCTAGGGAGGGACTAGGGACTTTTTAGTCCCTGGAAACAAACAGGAGGGACTTTTTAGGGACTAGGGACTTTTTAGTTGGGACTAGAAAAAGTCCTAGGGCTTATAAACCAAACAGGGCCCTAGTCCCTTTCACCAACATGTGGGACATCAAGCAAGCAGGTACACGTGCCATACCGAAATAACAGTGCAGAGCGGCAGGGATGAAGCATCCGGTTATGGCGCCGACGTAGTAATGAGCAATGAGGCATCAAATCACAAAGCACACCTTTCCCGCAGTTAAGTTGGAGGGATGAAGTGATGCTAAAAAAATAAGTTGGTGGGACAAAGCAACCATCATTTCACTCGTTGCTGAATCTGCTTCTTCCTCATCTTCTTCAAGTTATCCATGTGTTGCTTCTGTCGTTGTTCTGCCTCATGTGGGATGCGGATCGGCTTGGTAAATCACTGACACGTGGGACCGCATGTTAGCAAACCGCCAGGCCAACATCCTCTAAAAATAAGAAACCTCCCCCGCCTTCCGCGCGACAAAATCACCTCATTTTTACTAATCTTGATATAATTTTTTAGACCAATATAATCGAGATTTGTATAGATAGCACACAGGAGCAAAACCAAGTGGTACGGTTAAGGGCATCCACTGTGTGTAGCCAAATGTGAAAATAGCTTTTGGCATCGATGTGAATCATTGTGGAGGGTGCTGCCAAATCCAAAAAGAGGGAACCAAAGCTCCCTAATTGATTGATTGAAGGAATAGAAAAATGCAACCTCTCTCCTCTTTCTCCCATGCTTGGACGCATGTAGAGTATAGAGCACAGAGTCTACTCCCCTGTCTCTTCTATCACAAATCACAAAGCAGTGAGGCATCAAATCAGAAAGCACGGACGAAGCAACCATCATTTCACTCTTCTCTGACTCCGCTTCTCCATCATCCTATTCGAGAAACCACCTTACCGCACTAAGCTGGACGGGCGATGCTATTGTGTAGTAGAGTAGTACATTTACGCCTCCTTTAGTTCAACGTACTTCCTAGATGCAAAGAAGGCGGTTGTCTCGGCTTGTAGGCGGCACTTGCGAATGACTTACTGTGGTCTCCCTCAATGGTGTGCTCCGTCGAATGCACTTCACCAAAGCCACAACGTTTGAAATATCATCAATGTCACTGTAATGGAGAAGGAAGTCAAATAGTTACTACCACCATTTTTTGTATACAAGGCCAATATCAAATTACAATTTGCAGAAGGCCACTAACACTAATTGAGGCAAAATTGATGGGGTTTTCCTCATCCTAGCAACCAAGGACATTAATATACCCTTGCATGCATGCAGAAGTGAAAAGGTTGGTTTGCATGGCATTGCATTAATCAAGCAATGAGGAGTTATATGGTTAGCTCTTTTGGCGTTGGAGAAAAAAATATGCATTAATTGACATGTCAAATGAGGATTTTCATCGATCAATCCCGTGAAGGAAAACCCCGCCTTTCTTTTTTAACACAAGTAGACTCCATCCCCACCTATGTTTTAGGGTTAGCATTGTGATAGCTCATTTAGAGATAGAGCTCTGCTCATCCGTACCGGATCTACTCCACTTGAGGGACCGCGCCTCCTCGGAGAAGATCCATTCAGATTCAAGGCCTCCATCCGGAGAAGACAATCAAGACCTCCTCACGGAGAAGAACGGTTCCCTTTGTATCCTTCCTGTGTTGATTTTGGATCATGTGTTACCTTATGCTTTCGGTGATCTAGCCCTTGTGTGATCGATTACTTGTCGGTTGAGTGATTCTCTCGTTTCTCCCCGTGTTTTCCCTTGTGTTTTCCCCGCGTTCCTCGTGTTCCCCCCGTAGGATCCACTCCAAACATGAAAATCGCCCCCCTAGGGTTCCGCCCTACATCACCAAGTCTTCTAGTTTGCTTTCGGTCCAAGAAAGATCATCGCGAAGGTTTCATTCCATTTGGACTCCGTTTGGTATTCCTTTTCTGCAAAACTCTAAAATAGGCAAAAAACATATACTGGCACTGGGCCCTACGTTAATAGGTTAGTCCCAAAAATAATATAAAAATCATATTAAAGCCCATTAAATATCCAAGACAGATAATATAATAGCATGGAACAATAAAAAATTATAGTGTTGGAAATATGCCCTAGAGGCAATAATAAAATGGTTATTATTATATTTCCTTGTTCATGATAATTGTCTGTTGTTCATGCTATAATTATATTAACTGGAAAGCGTAATACATGTGTGAATACATAGACCGTAATGTGTCCTTAGTTAGCCTCTAGTTGACTAGCTCGTTGATCAATAGATGGTTGTGGTTTCCTGACCATGGACATTGGATGTCGCTGATAACGGGATCACATCATTAGGAGAATGATGTGATGGACAAGACCCAATTCTAAGCATAGCACAAGATCGTGTAGTTCGTTTGCTAAGAGCTTTTCTAATGTCAAGTATCATTTCCTTAGACCATGAGAATGTGCAACTCCCGAATACCGTAGGAATGCTTTGGGTGTACCAAATGTCGCAACGTAACTGGGTGGCTATAAAGGAGCACTACAGGTATCTCCGAACGTGTCTGTTGGGTTGGCATGAATCGAGACTGGGATTTGTCACTCCATATGACGGATAGGTATCTCTGGGCCCACTCACTAATGCATCATCATAATGATCTCAACGTGACTAAGGAGTTAGTCATGGGATCATGCATTACGGAACGAGTAAAGAGACTTGCCGGTAACGAGATTAAACAAGGTATGGGGATACTGACGATCGAATCTCGGGCAAGTAACATACCGGTGGACAAAGGGAATTGTATACGGGATTGATTGAATCCCTGACATCGTGGTTCATCCGATGAGATCATCATGGAACATGTGGGAGCCAACATGGGTATCCAGATCCTGCTGTTGGTTATTGGCCAGAGAGATGTCTCGGTCATATCTGCATGGTTCCCGAACCCGTAGGGTCTACACACTTAAGGTTCGGTGACGCTAGAGTTGTTATGGGAAATAGTATGTGGTTGCCAAAGGTTGTTCAGAGTCCCAGATGAGATCCCGGACATCATGAGGAGTTCTGGAATGGTCCGGAGGTAAAGATTTACATATGGGAAGTCCAGTTTCAGTCACCGGAATGATTTTGGGGGTTATCGGTATTGTACCAGGGCCACCGAAAGGTGTCCGGGGGTCCACCGGGTGGGGCCACCTACCACGGGGGACTTAATGGGCTTCACAAGGGTGGGAACCAGCCCCCTAGTGGGCTGGTGCGCCTCCCAAAGGGCCCAAGGTGCTTAGGGTTGGAAACCCTAGGGGGTGGGGGCGCCTCCCACCAAACTTGGGGGGCAAGTTCCCCCCTTGGCCGCCGCCCCCCTTTATAGATAGGATCTAAGGGGGCCGGCCCCCTCTCCCCTTCCCCTATAAATAGTGGGGGTGGGAGGGCTGCCACACCCTTCCCCTAGGGCAGCCCCTCCCTCCTCCAACACCTCCTCCTCCTCCGTAGAGCTTGGCAAAGCCGTGCAGGAAAACCGCAAGCTCCACCACCATGTCGTCGTGCTACCGGAGCTCTCCCTCAACTTCTCCTCTCCCCTTGCTGGATCAAGAAGGAGGAGACGTCCCCGGGCTGTACGTGTGTTAAACGCGGAGGCGCCGTCTGTTCGGCGCTAGATCCGGTCTTCCGCGATTTGAATCGCTGCGAGTATGACTCAACCGCGTTCTTGTAACGCTTCCGCTTAGCGATCTTCAAGGGTATGAAGATGCACTCCCTCTCTCTCTAGTTGCTAGCATCTCCTAGATTGATCTTGGTGACACATAGGATTTTTTTTTGAATTATTGCTACGTTCCCCAACAGTGGCATCATGAGCTAGGTCTATGCGTAGATTCTATGCACGAGTAGAACACAAGTAGTTGTGGGCGATGATTTGTTCAATTTTCTTACCGTTACTAGTCCTGTCTTGATTCGGCGGCATTGTGGGATGAAGTGGCCCGGACCGACATTACATGTGCGCTTACATGAGATAGGTTCCACCGCCTGACACGCACTTGTTGCATAAGGTGGCTAGCGGGTGTCTGTCTCTCCCACTTTAGTCGGATCAGATTCGATGAAAAGGGTCTTATGAAGGGTGTCGGTGTCAAAACCGGTGGATCTCGGGTAGGGGGTCCTGAACTGTGCGTCTAGGCGGATGGTAACAAGAGACAAGGGACACGATGTTTTACCCAGGTTCGGGCCCTCTCGATGGAGGTAAAACCCTACTCCTGCTTGATTAATATTGATGATAGGGGCAGTACAAGAGTAGATCTACCACAAGATCAGAGAGGCTAAACCCTAGAAGCTAGCCTATGGTATGATTGGTGTTCATCCTATGGACTAAAACCCTCCGATTTATATAGGCACCGAAGAGGGTTAGGGTTACACAGAGTCGGTTACAATGGTAGGATATCTACATATCCGTATCGCCAAGCTTGCCTTCCACGCCAAGGAAAATCCCATCCGGACACGGGACGAAGTCTTCAATCTTGTATCTTCATAGTCCAGGAGTCCGGCCAAAGGTGATAGTTCGGCTATCCGGACACCCCCTAATCCGGGACTCCCTTAGTAGCCCCTGAACCAGGCTTCAATGATGACGAGTCCGGCACACATATTGTCTTCGGCATTGCAAGGCGGGTTCCTCCTCCGAATACTTCATAGAAGATTTTGAACACAAGGATAGTGTCCAGCTCTGCAAAATAAGTTCCACATACCACCGTAGAGAGAATAATATTTACACAAACTCAATCTGCTGATGTATTCCGTGGCGTGACATCACACTACGGCCAAGCCTTTATTCGAATCGTTTTTACTATCCCACCTCAGCGCCTTTGGCGAGGTGGTTTCCTTGGCACATCTTGTCAAGGCAGAGATCGTGTCCCCTTATTCCGAGATTCTCATCAATACGGGCGGGGGTAACCCAATCGTGCCCATTGGCACGTCTCCTCTATCAAAGGCGAGTCCCGAACGGTCATGGGGAAGGCTCTTGGTATTCAACCTCTTTATAAAGAGACCAAGGCTCCACTCCTTTCTTCCAACACCCAAAGCTCCAGATTCAGGTGCTTCGGACCTTCGATGATGTCCGGCTCCGACCTACAAGGCTGGTGGATGCCTTCCTCTGTTACGGAAGAAGACGTGCTAAAGCTAAGAGATGCCAGGTATCTAACCGGCGAAATTTCGCATAGGTTGTCTGCCCCAGGGCAGGTTATTCCCACTCCCAAGCCTGGCGAAAGCGTGGTGTTCGCGTCTCACTTTCTTCGGGGGCTAGGCTTCCCGACGGATCCTTCCGTGAGGGGGCTCATGTTTTATTATGGGTTGGAATTTCATGACTTGGATCCGGAGTCCATCCTCCACATCTCATCATTCATTGTTGTATGCGAAGCCTTCCTCCGCATTACCCCTCACTTCGGATTGTGGCTCAAGACCTTCAAGGTGGAGCCAAAGATGATCAAGGGGCAGCAGGCAGAGTGCGGAGGGGCTGTTATAAGCAAGAATGCTGATGCTCCGTGGCCCGAGGGCTCTTTTCAAGAGGAGCCTGGCCTATGGCAACAAGAGTGGTTTTATATCATAGTTCCCAGGGGCACCAAATGGGTGGCGCCACCTGCCTTTCGCTCGGGTCCTCCACCGCGGCTGGCATCATGGGTCAATAAAGGACTTGACTGGGGGCCGTCCAAGGACGTGCCCTTGTTGCAGGGTTGCATTCAAGACCTCCTAGAGAGAGAGATCACTCTGGTCGTAGTAGCGCAGGTCATGCTGATTCGTCGCATCCTGCCCTGCAAACGTCGCCCCCTCCGCCTGTGGGAATTTAACCCGGAGGGACCATGAGCTCTCCAACATTTTATGGGTGTGACGCCCGTGGAGATGTACAAGCTTCTCTTCGGATCACAAGCGATGTGTCCGAACTTGACCGAGGACGCAGGTCTGAGCTGCAATCGCCCAGATACTCAAGTAAGTAGCCCTGTACCTGAACACGCTATCCCATATTTATCACGATCTTGCCCTTTAAAAGAGCTGTTCCTTGAACAGGAGTGGATAGCAAAATCAAAGTTAATCAGGTGTCCGGCCCCCCTCCCTAAGACCATGCCGGATCCTGTGTTAACCAGGATGCTGGAGGCTGCGCCTTCGAAAGAGGGTGAAGGGGGGAACAAGGAAGCTACCGCCTCCGCAAAGGAGGCTGTCAGGAAAGGAGGGATCGAGAATCCCTCCATCCAATGGAAGAAGAGGACCGCCTCTGAAGACCCGAAGACCATGGTCTCAAAGCGGGGGAAGAAATCTTCGTCAGAGGGTCCTGTGCCGAGAGATGCCTTGGCCGCATTATGCCCCCAAGGGGATCAGCCCTCCACCGAGCCGTAAGTAAAAAGGGGAGTTTATTTTAAAATAAAGGATATCCCTGCCCTATTTCTGATGAAGATGACCGAAATTTTACCTCGTAGTTCGGATCTCAGCCCTTCTCAGCAGAGCTCATCTTCGGGGGATGTTCGTCCGGAGATGATAGAGAGCGAAACGCCTCCCCCTGCCATACCATCTTGCGAGGCGGGCGACCCTGAGGTGTCGTCGCGGAGGGTTTCTCCGAGTCCGGTGGGGCCGGAAGACAGTCATATGTCCCCTCAAAGCCCTCCGCGTCCGACCTTCGAAAAAGGCCATCGGACGAGTCCGGCACCACCTGGTGTACGGTCGAAGGAGCTGAAGGATCTGCTCGGGCGAGCGTCTATCTCAGAAGATCACCGTGCGTTAATGGGTACGGTGATTGAAAGGATTTCATCCGCTGAGAGCGGATTGCACGAAGCCGTCAAAAGTTTACTGACAGGCTTTGAGGTACGCAAAATGATGTACCTTCTGACAGTTCCGCATATAAAATGTGCCCTGTGTAGATAGTAGCCCCTGAGGCTCGGTGTGTTGTCAAAAATTCCAGCGCGCCGAGGATCATAATCCTAGGTATAATGTGTCGCCCTTCCAATGTAGGTGGCGAAGGGTCCAGTGGCTAGCCGGACTAATGAATTTTCCAAATTAAAGCGACAGCTTGACGTGGCTGATGCCGACATCGCGCTTGTCAATAAGCGACTTGACGAGTCACAAGGTATGCAATTTCTTCGCGGACACTTGGTAAGGGAGCTTGATGCCCGTGCCTTACAACATGTATGCTTGATGCAGATGGTGCCGCTACAATGGAGAACCTTCGGGCGAAGCTCGCCCGAGCCAAGGAGCAGGCCAGAAAGAGTGATGCGGATACCTTAAAGGCGGCCGAAGAGCTAAAAGCCGAACAGTCTGCTCACTGCCAAAGCAAGAAGGAAATGGCCGAGATGGCCGTGGAGTTAAAGAATGCTGCCGACCGCTGCAAGCTTCTTGAAAAAGAAGATCGAGTGGTGCAAGAGGACCTGAAGAAGTCCATTACCGATGCCAAGGATGCTCGCTCTGCGATGAAAGCTATGAAGGAGGAGCTGCGTCAGGCCGGAGATATCGCGGCTAGAAAGCCCTTTCTGCTACGGAGGAAATTCATGGATCCTAAGTATGCTCAATTGGACCGGTTGTGGAGTGTGGAGGATGCCTATCTGGACCTAGCGGCAAGTGCCGCGGACGCGGCCGAACACTTTCGCGAACAAAAGGATCACGAAATGGAAAAGGTTTTTTGGTCGCAGTTCCATAATCTAGAGCGCCCACTTCCATTAACCGATCGCTTGGCCGAATGGGTGGAGCTGAATAGGTTATCCGGACTTGCCATGAAGGATGTCGTGAGTCTTTTGTGGCTGAAAAGGCCCGAGCCAAAGAGTTCTTTTGGCTTGGTGCAGTAGTTCCTTGGTGCGGTGCCGCATATCGATGCAATGAGGAGGTCGGCATGCATAGAGGGTGCGCGGATGGCTCTTGCCCGTGTCAAGACATACTGGGCGGAGATGAAGGCCACCGATGTTGCATCCCAAGATTCGGACGGAAGCCGAGTACCTGTTGAGCACTATTTTCAGGAAGTTCTGCAGGGCGCTCGTTTAATAGAGGCGCAGTGCTCGAAGGATATTATGTTCGAATAACATGTATTATTGTGAAACAATGTATCGATGGAATATAAGAGCTTTTTATACTTGTGCCTTTCAAGAATTAAAATACCTCCTATGCGGCCGCTAATGTACATGTATATATAACCTGAAAGATGGCAGTCTTCGGCTTCAGCCCCCACACATATAATGCAGGGGTGTTTGCAAAAGGCGCATTTTCACACTTGATCCAACGTCTTGGTCCTATAAAGGAGGTGGTAGCGCAGCAAACTAGGCATCTGGACTATAATGCTTTATCACTTTCACTTAGCCATAGGAGTATGACAGTGGGACTACGATATAGCCCCTAGGGGCACCGCGCTCACCCAAATTCGGGGCGCGTATGTGCCTGACCGGGAAACGGTCCTTCGTCAATGCGGAGGAATCCTATAGATTCCGGCGGGTCATCGAGTGGTTGACCAGTCTCACGCTATATCATGACAGTCAGTTTTCGCCTTTCTCTACTGAGGTGCTCGCCTGGCCGAACCGGGGCACAATCGCAGTAGTTCTCCTGGTGCCGCCTTAGCCGATAGAGCGAAACGTAAGGCAGCAAAACACAGGAGCCGGGAAAACCCAACATTTGACCAAATACATGATTCGGAGCTGATGCATATAAGGCCTAACTCGAGACGCCGAACACTCCCTAAGGTATTCGGTCTTTATGAAAACGGGCCGAACAACGCCCTTGGTAATAAGCCCCTGGTGTCCAGGTACGTGCAAAATTCTGACGTGGCCCATGCTAAAACGTCAGCCTCCTCCTTGGTTATAGCAAGAAACCAGGGGATGTGTATCAACAAGAGACAGTAAAAAAGGTTTATGCAGGGTCTTAATCTGAAAACAATCCTTGTCACGGGTCCCTACTACACGTCTGCGCCTGTGTCTCCATTGTGCCGTATCCTAAACGAGTGTAGCACGGTGTTCATTTGTAAAAGAGAGGAACTTAGTTGAAAAAGATCGTGCAAAAATGTATGTTATATTAAATAAACAAAGTACAATTCAAAGAATGAATAAAATTGAGCTTTATTGTCTCTTGTTGTACATGCGCGGAGCCCCTTGTGCGGGGGTATGCGGCTAGTAAGCCCTTGTATTTTTACGCCGGACTCATCTAACCGTGTCCGGGGTCTGAACGACCTGTTTAGGTGCTTTGATTAGTGAAGCTGGTTTAGTGTGTGGCTGTCAAGGCAGTCACACAATCTTTCGTGCTCGAGGAACACTCGATATTTCCCTTTAAGGAGATGATGCCTCGCGGACCGGGCATTTTAAGTGTAAGGGATGCATAATGCGGTATTGCGTTAAAGCGGGCAAAAGCTTCGCGTCCCAGTAGTGCTTGGTAGCTACTTGTAAATGGGGCAAGGTGGAAGGTTAACTTTTCGCGGCGGAAGTTGTCGGGTGAGCCAAACACAACTTCTAGCAGTAGAGAGCCCGTACAATGGGCATATGGGCCTGGCATTACCCCTTGAAAGGAAATGTTGCTATGGCGAATTTTGGTTGGGTGAGGGAGTCCTGGACTAGGGGGTGTCTGGATAGCCGAACTATCATCATCGGCCGGACTCCAAGACTATGAAGATACAAGATTGAAGACTTCGTCCCGTGTCCGGATGGGACTTTCCTTGGCGTGGAAGGCAAGCTTGGCGATACGGATATGTAGATCTCCTACCATTGTAACCGACTCTGTGTAACCCTAGCCCTCTCCGGTGCCTATATAAACCGGATAGTTTTAGTCCGTAGGACAGAACAACAATCATACCATAGGCTAGCTTCTAGGGTTTAGCCTCCTTGATCTCATGGTAGATCTACTCTTGTAATACCCACATCATCAATATCAATCAAGCAGGACGTAGGGTTTTACCTCCATCAAGAGGGCCCGAACCTGGGTAAAACATCGTGTCCCTTGTCTCCTGTTACCATCCGCCTAGACGCACAGTTCGGGACCCCCTACCCGAGATCCGCCGGTTTTGACACCGACAGTGGTGCTTTCATTGAGAGTTCCTCCGTTTCGTCACCGATAGGCTCGATGGCCTCTTCAATCATCAACAACGATGCAGTCCAGGGTGAGACTTTTCTCCCCAGACAGATCTTCGTATTCGGCGGCTTTGCACTGCGGGCCAATTCGCTTGGCCATCTGGAGCAGATCGAAAGCTACGCCCCTGGCCGTCAGGTCAGATTTGGAAGTTTGAACTTCACGGCTGACATCCGCGGAGACTTGATCTTCGATGGATTCGAGCCACAGCCGAGCGCGCTGCACTGTCACGATGGGTATGATTTAGCTCTGCAGCCGGACAGTGCCCTGGAGGCCGCACACGAGCCCGCTCCGACCTTCGATTCGGAGCCGGCTGCGCAGATCGAGGACGGGTGGCTAGACACCGCCTCCGGGGCTGCAAACTCTACGGCGATGGAGCCGAACACTGACCTTGTCCCTTGTGAAGCCCGTGACTCCGAGGTACCGGGCTCCTCGCCGGACTCCGAACCTCCCGCGCCCCCTTCGATCGAATCCGATTGGGCACCATTCATGGAGTTCACCGCTGCGGACATCTTTCAACACTCACCCTTCGGCGACATCCTGAGTTCGCTGAAGTATCTCTCGTTATCAGGAGAGCCCTAGCCGGATTGCGGTCAGGACGGTTGGGATGCAGACGACAAAGAAATTCAATGCCCACCCACCACCCACCTAGTAGCCACCGTCGACGATCTAACCGACATGCTAGACTTCGACTCCGAGGACATCGACGGTATGGACGACGATGCCGGAGACGACCAAGAACCAGCACCTAATGGGCACTAGAAAGCCACCTCGTCATATGACATATACATGGTGGATATCCCAAAGGATGGGAATGGCGAGGGAACAGCGGAGGACGACCCCTCCAAGAAACAGACCAAGCGCCGGCGTCAGTGGCGCCGCTCTAAATCCCGCCAAAGCAAGAATGGAGATTCCGGCACCAGAGATAATAACACCCCAGACAGTGCCAAAGACAACCCCCTCCAGCAAGATTCAGCACAGGAGGACGGAGAAGCCAGCCCTCGTGAGAGAGCGGCAAACGAAGAGGTAGAGGATGATAGTTACATGCCTCCCTCCGGAGACGAGGCAAGCCTCGACGACGACGAATTTGTCGTGCCTGAGGATCCCGTTGAACAAGAACGTTTCAAACGCAGGCTTACGGCCATGGCAAATAGCCTCAAGAAAAAGCAGCAACAACTTAGAGCTGATCAAGATCGGCTAGCCGACAGATGGACTGAAGTCCTTGCGGCCGAAGAGCATGAGCTGGAACGCCCCTCCAAAAGCTACCCCCAATGCAAGCTGCTCCCCTGATTAGAGGAGGATGCATATAAACCTGCATCACCAGAGCACAATACGGCTGACCGACCACCTCGTGGCCACGACCGGGAGGCCTTTAGGCCCCCCGCTAGAACCGTACCCCGGCATCGCTCGAAAAGCAAAAAGCCACAGGGGAACGCTCCGGACTTGCGAGATATATTGGAGGATAAGGCAAGACAATCAAGATCAATCTACGGATCGCGTGGGCGCCCCATGATACGTGAAGACAACCGTCGCGCCGGACACAGCAAGTCCGGCCGGGCCGAACACAGTAGACAGAACTCGTTTGAGCTCCGTCGTGATATAGCCCAATACAGAGGCGCCGCACACCCACTATGCTTCACAGATGAAGTAATGGATCATCAAATCCCTGAAGGGTTTAAACCCGTGAATATTGAATTCTATGATGGCACAACAGACCCCGCGGTTTGGATCGAAGACTATCTCCTCCATATCCATATGGCCCGCGGTGATGATCTTCACGCCATCAAGTACCTCCCACTCAAACTTAAAGGACCTGCTCGGCATTGGCTTAACAGCTTGCCAGCAGAATCAATTGGGTGTTGGGAGGACCTGGAAGCTGCATTCCTTGATAACTTCCAGGGCACATATGTGCGACCACCAGACGCCGATGACCTAAGCCACATAATTCAGCAGCCAGACGAATCGACCTGACGATTCTGGACACGGTTCTTAACAAAGAAAAATCAAATCGTCGACTTTCCAGATGCAGAGGCTCTTGCAGCCTTCAAACATAACATCCGCGACGAGTGGCTTGCCCGGCACCTGGGACAGGAAAAGCCGAAATCCATGGCAGCCCTCACATCACTGATGACCCGCTTCTGCGCGGGAGAGGACAGCTGGCTAGCTCGTAGTAACAACCTCATCAAAAATTCTGACAGTCCGGATACCGAGAACCACAATGGCAGGTCGCGTCGCAATAAGAACAAACACCGTGTCAATGGCGACAATACTGAGGATACGGCAGTCAATGCCGGATTCAGAGGCTCCAAGCCGAGTCAGCGGAAAAAGCCATTCAAACGAACTACTCCGGGTCCGTCCAATTTGGACCGAATACTCGATCGCTCGTGCCAGATACACGGCACCCCCGAAAAGCCAGCCAATCACACCAACAGGGATTGTTGGGTATTCAAGCAGGCAGGCAAGTTAATTGCCGAAAACAATGACAAGGGGCTGCATAGCGATGACGAGGAAGAGACTCGGCCGCTGAACAATAGAGGACAGAAGGGTTTCCCCCCACAAGTGCGGACGATGAACATGATATACGCAACCCACATACCCAAGAGGGAGCGGAAGTGTGCACTCAGGGACGTATACGCGATGGAGCGAGTCGCCCCGAAGTTCAACCCATGGTCCTCCTGCCCGATCACCTTTGATCGAAGGGACCACCCCACCAGCATCCACCATGGCGGATTTGCCGCATTGATCTTAGACCCAATCGTCGATGGATTTCACCTCACCAGAATCCTGATGGACGGCGGCAGCAGCCTGAACCTGCTTTATTAGGATACAGTGCGCAAAATGGGCATCGACCCCTCAAGGATTAAACCCACAAAGACGACCTTTAAAGGTGTCATACCAGGTGTAGAGGCCAATTGCACAGGCTCAGTTACACTAGAAGTGGTCTTCGGATCCCCGGATAACTTCCGAAGCGAGGAGTTAATCTTCGACATAGTTCCGTTCCGTAGCGGCTATCATGCTCTGCTCGGATGTACCGCGTTTGCAAAATTCAACGCGGTGCCGCACTACGCATACCTCAAGCTCAAGATGCCAGGCCCTAGAGGAGTCATCACGGTCAACGGAAACATTGAACGCTCTCTCTGAACGGAGGAACATACAGCGGCTCTCGCGGCAGAAGTACAGTGCAGCCTCTTAAGGCAATTCTCGAGTCCGCCCGCTAAACGACCGGACACAACCAAACGCGCCCGGAGTAACCTACAACAAGACCACCTAGCATGTTCCGAACACACGTAGCAATGCGGCCCCAAGCCCAGCCCCTGCAAAATTGCAAGACTGGTCCTTCGCGTACATCATTACGCTCTGGAGATACCATGGGCATAGGGGGAGGGGCACGGCCACGATAGGCCCAGAATGCGGCTTAACCACACCAGGGGCTCTCAAGTGTGTCGTTCTTTTATTTCTCTTTTTCTTTTTTTACCCACAGGACTCCGTTCATCAGAGGCTCTGTCCGGCAATAGACCTGCCGAACTCACGATGCAACAGCCAGGGAAGGAGAAAGGCAACGACGAGTACCCAGGTGGTCTCCATTACGAGCATTAAATCTGTTTTATACACCATTCCGCAGCCTACCCCTAGAGGGGGACATGTTTAATGGTACCATCCATTGCTTACCGCACTCTTTGTACCGTTCTGCATTCATAGCAGTTTTCCTTGAATAAAACAATGCATCGCTTTTTGCTTATAATTGCATTCCTTTCTCATACATATGTTAATTTATGACATGTCGCATCCGTACACTTTGGTACGGCTAGATACACCAGGGGCTTAAGTTCCCCATATTATGGTGTGATAAGTCCGAACACTTTCACAAGTGAGGCACCCCGAACTTATAGCATTATATGCATCGGCTCCGAATCATGTCTTGGGTCAATAGTTGGGTTTGCCCGGCTCCCATGTTTTGGTACCTTACGTTCCGTTGTATCGGCTAAGGTGACACTGGGAGAACCACTGCGATTGCGCCCCAGTTGAGCTGGGCGAGTGCCTCAGTGGAGAAAGCTAAAACTGACCGTCATGATAAGGCGAGAGCTGGTCGCTGTTCGAGAGGTTTTTTCGAGTCCCTAAAGACTTATGCCGCTTAGAGCGAAGAACCGGCTTTTGTCCGGCCCAGGCGTGGATAGTGCCCCGAATTCTGTCTTCTGAACATTAGGGCTTCGCCGAAATTTAAAATTATAGAATTCTATGGCTAAGTGAGAGTGTTCAAGCATTATAAGTCCGGTTGCCTTGTTCGTTGTGTTGAGCGCCTCCCTAGATGGACCAAAAGATGGGAACAAGAGTGCTCAAATTTATCCCGAACACCCCAGCACTCGTGGCATGGGGGCTGAAGCCAACGACTTGCCATCTCTCAGATTTGATAAACGGCCGCACAGAAGGTAATATTTTAAATTAACAAGCGTTGCTTAGCACATATGAACAAAGTTTTCAGCGCACAGGATAACAAAATGCGAGTCTACTCAAATATTACATCTTTGGAGCACTCACCCGCAAAAATGCGGGCACCCTTCAGGACACTCTTATAGTACATCTCGGGCATGCGATATTCCTTGCCCGGCGGTGGCAGGTCCATCACAAGCTTCTCCGCATCCATCTTGCCCCATTGCACCTTTGCACGGGCAAGGGCCCGACAGGCACCTTCAACACAGGCGAAGTGCTTGATGACTTCAACCCATGGACAAGCATCCACCAGCCGCCGCACCAGGCCGAAATAGCTCCTAGGCATGGCCTCCTTGGGCCATAGCCGAACTATGAGGCCCCTCATGGCCTGTTCGGCCACCTTGTGGAGCTCGACCAGCTGCTTCAGCTGGTCGCTAAGGGGCACCGGATGTCCGGCCTCAGCATACTGAGACCAGAAGACCTTCTCCGTTGAGCTCCCCTCCTCGGCCCTATAGAATGCGGTAGCATCGGACACGCTGCGAGGCAGATCTGCGAATGCTCCTGGAGAGCTCTGAATTCGGGTAAGTGATAAGTAATTCACATTCACATGCTTGCTTTGCATGAAAAATGCCTTACCCGCCGCTATTTTCTTCAACGCCTCGATTTCCTGGAGGGCCTTGTGGGCTTCGGCCTTAGCGGCTTTGGCACTCTCAAGAGCTGACGCAAGCTCGGACTCTTGAGTCTTCGAATCACGCTCCAAACTCTCGTGCTTTTCCACGAGAGCCTGGAGCTCTTGCTGTACCTCCGCCACCTGCGCCTCCTGCTTCTCTCGCTCGGCTCGCTCCGCGGCCACATTACGCTCGAACGCGGACACCGCCTCCTTCAGGGTCGCCACCTCGTTCGTTGCCCCTGGAATACCCACGTTATCCTTGTTATTTCTCTTGCAACCAAATCCTTTTCTGTAAGGTACAATTTTCATAAGGTGTTACTCACCTTGCTTGTCCTCGAGCTGCTTCTTGGCATGGCCGAGCTCGTTCTCGGACCGCTCGAGGCTTTGCTTCAAAGCATCGACCTCCGCAGTCAGTGCGGCAGAGGTCAGCAGCGCAGCCTGCAATCCCATATTGACATATTTTTTATGACTCCTGCGTATATCTATTTAGATCCTCAATCCGGCTTTTCTTTCCGAACACCGAACCGAGCATCAGGGGTTACTGTCTATGCGGTACTATTTTACATATATTAAACTTCTTACCTCAAAGCCTATTAGAAGGCTACTGCAGGCTTCGGTCAGCCTGCTCTTGGCGAGCTGAACTTTCTGAATCACCGCACTCATAACAGTGCGGTGTTCTTCAATGGAAGCGCCGTCGAGCGCCTCCAGTAAGTTATCCGGCGCCTCCGGTTGGACGGAGGCCGCCGGTGTCACGGTCTTGCCCTTCTTACGAAGGGGCCGCCCGCCGAACTCCGGAACCACTGCAGGTTCCGGTGCGGAGTCCGGTGCAAAGTCCGGGAGGTTGCCCTGCGGCACCTCCGGGGCCTCCTCCTCCTAGCGGGTCCCTTCCCGGGATCCCACCTCGCCATCGTCGGCATCACGGGGGGTGGAGGCGGTCACAAGGGAATCCATATCCAATGCACCCAAGGACCCGCTCGACGAAGCGGGAAGATCGTCCTTGGGCGGACTGCAGGGTTGTATGCGGCATTAGAAAGACACCATGTGGCGAAAAGAAAAATCATGAAGTTATTCGGGAGTCCAGATACTTACGATCTCGCCAGGGGCTTGGGCCTTGAAGGCCAATCCTCGTCGTCGTAGTCGGCGTTGGTAGAACAGTCCGGGGGAAGAGTCCTTCCCTTCTTGGACCCTTCGGCCTCCCCCGTTGGGGAGGCCTTCCTTTTCTTCCCTCCCCCACGGGGGGAGAGGCCTCTTTCTTCTCCTCCTCGCCTTCGGGGGAGGAGTCCGCCTCAGAGTCATCGGACGATGAGTCCGATGACACCTGAAAACGGGAACTCTTTCGAGTGCCCGTGGCCTTCTTCTTGGCCTTCTTCTCCGGCACCACGTGGGGTGCCGGAACCAGCAGCCCCGTTAAGCGGGCGTCCGCTAGGTCTTCTGGCAAAGGAGCCGAACAGTTAGTCTGCTCGGCCTTCTTCAGCCAGTCCTGTCAAAGGGGAGGGAGTTTAGATCCTGCATAGAGTCAAACTATGGAAAACAAGTGTCCCGTAAAGGGTAAAATCATTTACCTTGTCAGCCTGACGCTGCGAGCGGAATCCGCGATCTTCGGTAGCGGATGCGGGAGCCTCGGCGCCCTTGAACAGCACCCTCCAGGCCTCTTTGTACGTAGTGTCGAAGAGCCTACTCAAAGTCTGGTGCTTTGCCGGATCAAACTCCCACATATTGAAGTCCCGTTGCTGGCACGGGAGAATCCGGCGGATCAGCATGACCTGGACTACATTGACAAGCTTGAGCTTTTTGTTCACTAGCTTTTGGACGCAGGCTTGGAGTCTGGTCAGCTCCTCCGAATCACCCCATGTCAGGCCACTCTCTTTCCAGGAGGTGAGCCGTATGGGGATGCCAGATCTGAATTCGGGGGCCGCTGCCCATTTAGGGTCACGCGGCTCGGTGATGTAGAACCACCCCGATTGCCACCCCTTAATGGTTTCCACGAAGGTGCCCTCGAGCCAAGTAACGGTGGGCATCTTGCCCACCATGGCACCTCCGCACTCCGCTTGGTTGCCCTTCACAACCTTCGGCTTGACGCTGAAGGTCTTGAGCCACAAGCCAAAGTGGGGCTGGATGCAGAGGAAAGCCTCACACACGACGATAAAGCCGAGATGTTGAGGATGAAATTCGGGGCCAGATCATGGAAATCCAGGCCGTAGTAGAACATGAGCCCCCGGAAAAAAGGATGGAGCGCGAAGCCCAGTCCGCGGAGGAAATGAGGAAGAAATACCACCCTCTCATGGGGCCTGGGGGTGGGGATGAGCTGCCCCTCGCCGGGCAGCCGATGCGCGATGTCGCTGGACAGATATCCGGCATCGCGCAGCTTCTTGATGTGCCCCTCCGTAACGGAGGAGGCCAACACTTGCCTCCCGCTCCGAACATAGTTGGAGAAGGTTGAGGCGAGATGTGCGGACTTGGGCGCTGGAGCTCGAGTGCGCGGAAGATGGATAAGCAAAGGAGGAAGAAGGCGTAGGTAAAAAGGTGGATCCTTATCCCCTTATATATGGGCGGACGAAACTATGCATCCCCACCGGCCTGGTAAAACTCGCTTATCTCCCAAGCACTGTAATCAATGGCGCGGTTGGGTTACCCACGTCCATATTGAAGGGAATCCCAGAATAAGGGGAACACGATCTCTGCTTCGACAAGATGTGCCAAGGAAACCGCTTCGCTAAATGCGCTGAGGTGGTATAATAAAGACGATTTGAGTAAAAGCTTGGTTGTGGTGTGACGACACGCCACGAAATACGTCAGCAGATTGAACTTGTGTAAATATTATTCTCTCTACGGTGGTATGTGGAATTTATTTTGCAGAGCCGGACACTATCCTGGTGTTCACAATCTTCTATAAATTATTCAGAGGAGGAACCCGCCTTGCAATGCCGAAGACAATATGCGTGCCGGACTCGTCGTCATTGAAGCCTGGTTCAGGGGCTACTGAGGAAGTCCTGGACTAGGGGGTGTCCGGATAGCCGAACTATCATCATCGGCCGGACTCCAAGACTATGAAGATACAAGATTGAAGACTTCGTCCCGTGTCCGAATGGGACTTTCCTTGGCGTGGAAGGCAAGCTTAGCGATACGAATATGTAGATCTCCTACCATTGTAACCGACTCTGTGTAACCCTAGCCCTCTCCAGTGCCTATATAAACCGGATAGTTTTAGTCCGTAGGACAGAACAACAATCATACCATAGGCTAGCTTCTAGGGTTTAGCCTCCTTGATCTCGTGGTAGATCTACTCTTGTAATACCCACATCATCAATATCAATCAAGCAGGACGTAGGGTTTTACCTCCATCAAGAGGGCCCGAACCTGGGTAAAACATCGTGTCCCTTGTCTCCTGTTACCATCCGCCTAGACGCACAGTTCAGGACCCCCTACCCGAGATCCGCCGGTTTTGACACCGACATTGGGTCTATCCCCATTTTGCGGATTGTGTCCTGGTATAGCAGGTTTAGATCACTGCCGCCGTCCATTAGGACTTGTGTAAATCGGAGTCCATCAATTATCGGATCTAATATCAAGGCAGTCCATCCTGCATTCCGGATACTTCTAGAGTAATCCTGATGGTCGAAGGTGATTGGTTTTAACAACCAGTTGCGGGACTCCTCTGGGATAGGCCGTATGGCGCGTACCTCTATGGGCACCGCTCTATTTTTCCCTTTTGTCACGTGAAGTGAGTTTACTGTTTTGACTTCTTGTGGGAAATTCTTTTGTTTTCTGGTGCTCTGCTTGTGGGGTTCGTCATCATCCTCGCTTGGTGTGTCAAGCCCCTTGTGTTCGGCGTTGAGTTTGCCGGACTGCTTGAAGACCCAACAATCTCTGTGGGTATGGTTTGCAGGCTTCCCAGGAGTAGTGTGGATTTGGCATATTTTGTCCAAGATTTTGTTTAAGTTAGATAGCTCGTCCCTGTTATCCTTAAGGGGCAGTTTTTTATGATTCTGCCGAGAGCTTTTGAATCCGGCGTTGATCGCCGTGCTCTTCGGGCTGTTTCCCTTGGTCCGGCGCTGGTCCTTGCTGTGTCGCGGTTTCCCATTTCCATCCCTGACTTCGGATGTACTTGGGTCACTGGTACTGCATCTTGCCAGCCAGCTATCCTCTCCCGCGCAAAAGCGGGTCATGAGGCTTGTTAATGCGGCCATTGTTCTTGGCTTTTCTTGGCCGAGGTGTCTGGCGAGCCATTCGTCTCAGACGCTGTGTTTGAAAGCTACTAAGGCTTCGGCGTCCGGACAGTCGACTATTTGGTTCTTTTTAGTAAGGAATTTGTTCCAGAATTTTCGGGCTGACTCTCCGGGTTGTTGAGTTATGTGACTTAAATCGTCTGCATCCGGAGGTCGGACATAGGTCCCTTGAAAATTTTCCCGAAAAGCATCCTCGAGCTCTTCCCAACTTCCAATGGTGTTTTCGGGGAGGCTTTTGAGCCAATGCCGGGCTGGCCCTTTGAGCTTGAGGGGTAAGTATTTTATGGCGTGGAGGTCATCTCCTCTAGCCATGTGTATGTGGAGGATGTAATCCTCAATCCAGACTCTGGGGTCTGTTGTTCCGTCGTATGCCTATATGTTTACGGGCTTGAATCCCGCTGGAAATTCATAATCCAGAACCTCATCGGTGAAACATAGGGGGTGTGCGACACCTTTATGTTTAGGTGTACCATAATATTCGGATACTTGATGTGTTGCATTGCTCACTAGAGCTTGCTTTCTTGACCCGTAGATAGATCTAACTGGGCCATATTTTTGATGCGAATCCGTGTGTGGATCGTGTGCCAGCTTGTGTGCGGCGCCGTTTGCCGCTCTATGTTTGCCATGGAGTCGTCTATCCGATCGGGTGGTCTCCTTGTTTTTTGATTGTGGGGGCTCTACGGCCTCCTCATCAAATTCGGGCAGTAGTTTTCGCTTCGAGTAGCTCTTTGTTCGGCGACTATCGCCGTATTTGTCTGCGGTGTTGAGTACTTTGCTCCATCTGATTCTGAGCGCATCTTACGCTGTTTTGAGCTTCCGCTTCTATTTTTCAGGCTACGCGCGGTGGCGACGAGCCTTTTGTGGAGGTTCTTCTGCTCTAGCAACTTGTCCGGTGTGAGATCGTCCGGACTGTTATCTTCGCCGGGGACGGATTGTTTATCCAGGTTGTCCTGTTCGGACGGTTGCGCGATGGCATGTTCGTCATCCAGCGGTTTGCCCTGCTCTATGGCTGGGTCTATATGGTTGCTGTCTTTGTCGAGGCGGGATTTTGAGTGGCGCTTATGTCGCCGTTTTGACTGCTTTTCGGGGGAATGATCCCTCGTGGCGTCCCATTGTTCCTCGTCATCACTTCCTTTAGGTGTGTCCACCGTGTATACATCGTGAGATGAGGTGGCTGTCCAGTGCCTTATAGGTGCTGGTTCATGCTTATCTCCTACATCGTCGTCCATACCGTTGATGTCTTCGGAGTCGAAATTGAGCATGTCATTTAAACTTTCGACAGTGGCTACGAGGTGGGTGGTGGGTGGGCTTTGAATTTCTTCGTCATCTGCATCCCAACCTTGCTGACCATTATCCGGCCAGGGCCCTCCTGATAAAGAGAGAGACTTTAGTGAATTCAGGATGTCGCCAAAGGGCGAGTGCTAAAAGATGTCCGTGGTGGTGAACTCCATGATCGGCGCCCAATCGGATTCAATTGGCAGGGGCGCGGAAGGTTCGGAGTCCGGAGAAGAGTTCGGCACCTTGGAATCACGAGCTTCGCGAGGGACAGGGTTGGTGTTCGGCTCAATCGCTGTAGAGATAGCAGCCCCTGAGGCGGTGTCCAGCCACCCGTCCTCGACCGGCGCAGTCGGCTCCGAGATAAGGGTCGGAGCGGACACTGGTGCGGCCTCCAGGTCACTGTTCGATGGCAGAGCTAGATCATGCCCATCGTGACAGTGCGGCGCGGTTGGCTGTGGCTTGAACCCATCGAAGATCAAGTCTCCGTGGACGTCAGCCGTGTAGTTCAAACTTCCAAATCTGACCTGATGGCTAGGGGCGTAGCTTTCAATCTGCTCCAGATGGCCAAGCAAATTGGCCCGCAGTCAAAGCCGCCAAATACGAAGATCTGTCCGGGGAGAAAAGTCTCACCCTGGACCGCATCATTGTTGATGATCAGAGGAGCCATCGGGCCTAAAGATGACGACACAGAGGAACTCTCAATGAAAGCACCAATGTCGGTGTCAAAACCGGCGGATCTCGGGTAGGGGGTCCCGAACTGTGCGTCTAGGCGGATGGTAACAGGAGACAAGGGACACGATGTTTTACCCATGTTTGGGCCCTCTCGATGGAGGTAAAACCCTACTCCTGCTTGATTAATATTGATGATAGGGGTAGTACAAGAGTAGATCTACCACGAGATCAGAGAGGCTAAACCCTAGAAGCTAGCCTATGGTATGATTGTTGTTCGTCCTACGGACTAAAACCCTCTGGTTTATATAGGCACCGAAGAGGGTTAGGGTTACACAGATTCGGTTACAATGGTAGGAGATCTACATATCCGTATCGCCAAGCTTGCCTTCCACGCCAAGGAAAATCCCATCCGGACATGGGACGAAGTCTTCAATCTTGTATCTTCATAGTCTGGGAGTCCGACCAAAGGTGATAGTTCAGCTATCCGGACACCCCCTAATCCGGGACTCCCTCAAAGGGTAAATAGAAATAAGCATATCACTATTGTGGCCTTTGCGTAGGCAAGAAATGTTCTTGCTAGAAACCCATAGCAACCACGTAAAAACATGCAACAACAATTAGAGGATATCTAACTTGTTTTTGCAGGGTATGCTATGTGATGTGATATGGCCAAAAGGATGTGATGAATGATATATGATGTATGAGATTGATCATGTTCTTGTAATAGGAATCACGACTTGCATGTCGATGAGTATGACAACCGGCAAGAGCCATAGGAGTTGTCTTAATTTATTGTATGACCTGCGTGTCAATGAAAACGCCATGTAATTAGTTTACTTTATTGCTAACCATTAGCCATAGTAGTAGAAGTAATAGTTGGCGAGACAACTTCATGAAGACAAGATGATGGAGATCATGGTGCCATGCCAGTGACGAAGGTGATCATGCTGCACCTCGAAGATGGAGATCAAAGGCGCAAGATGATATTGGCCATATCATGTCACTTTATGATTTGCATGTGATGTTTGTCATGCTTACATCTTATTTGCTTAGAACGACAGTAGCATAAATAAGATGATCCCTCACTAAAATTTCAAGCGATGTGTTTCCCCTAACTGTGCACCATTGCGAAGGTTCGTTGTTTCGAAGCACCACGTGATGATCGGGTGTGATAGATTCTAACATTCGCATACAACGGGTGTAAGACAGATTTACACATGCAAAACACTTAGGTTGACTTGACGAGCCTAGCATGTACAGACATGGCCTCGGAACACGAGAGACCGAAAGGTCGAACATGAGTCGTATAGCAGAAACGATCAACATGGAGATGTTCACCGATGAAGACTAGTCCATCTCACGTGATGATCGGACACGACCTAGTTGATTCGGATCATGTATCACTTAGATGACTAGAGGGATGTCTATCTGAGTGGAAGTTCATTAAATAATTTGATTAGATGAACTTAATTATCATGAACATAGTCTAAAATATCTTTACAATATGTCTTGTAGATCAAATGGCCCACGCTAATGTTGCCCTCAACTTCAACGCATTCCTAGAGAAAACCAAGCTGAAAGACGATGGTAGCAACTATAAGGAATGGGTCCGAAACTTGAGGATCATCCTCATAGCTGCCAAGAAAGCATATGTCTTTGAAGCACCACTAGGTGACGCACCCATTTTCCCAGCAACTCAAGACTTTATGAACGCTTGATAGTCGCGTAGTGATGATTACTCCCTGGTTCAGTGCGGCATGCTTTACATCTTAGAACCGGGGCTCCAAAAGCGTTTTGAGCAGCAAAGAGCATATGAGATGTTCCAAGAGCTGAAAATGGTTTTCCAAGCTCCTAATGATGTGATCCCGTTCATCAAATGACAACACATGTCCATGGCTAGGAAACTTAACCATCTTTGATCAACGAGCTAGTCTAGTGGAGGCATACTAGGGACACGGTGTTTTGTCTATGTATTCACACATGTATCAAGTTTCCGGTTAATACAATTCTAGCATGAATAATAAACATTTATCATGAATAAGGAAATATAAAATAACAACTTTATTATTGCCTCAAGGGCATATTTCCTTCAGTCTCCCACTTGCACTAGAGTCAATAATCTAGATTACATTGTAATGAATCTAACACCCATGGAGTCTTGGTGCTGATCAAGTTTTGCTCATGGAAGAGGCTTAGTCAACGGATCTGCCACATTAAGATCCGTATATATTTTGCAAATCTCCATGTCTCCGTCCTTGACCAAATCTCAGATTGAGTTGAAGCGTTTCTTGATGTGTTTGGTCTTTTTGTGAAATCTGGATTCATTCGCCAAGGCAATTGCTCCAGTATTGTCAAAAAAGATATTCATTGGACCCGATGCACTAGGTATTACACCTAGATCGGATATGAACTCCTTCATCCAGACTCCTTCATTTGCTGCCTCCAAAGCAGTGATGTCTACAACGCAACCTTCTTCTTGTAGACGTTGTTGGGCCTCCAAGTGCAGAGGTTTGTAGGACATTAGCAAATTTCCCTCAAGTGGATGACCTAAGGTTTATCAATCTGTGGGAGGCGTAGGATGAAGATGGTCTCTCTCAAACAACCCTGCAACCAAATAACAAAGAGTCTCTTGTGTCCCCAACACACCCAACACAATGGTAAATTGTATAGGTGCACTAGTTCGGCGAAGAGATGGTGATACAAGTGCAATATGGATGGTAGATATAGGTTTTTGTAATCTGAATATATAAAAACAGCAAGGTAGCAAGCGATAGAAGTGAGCGAAAACGGTATTCCAATGCTTAGAAACAAGCCTAGGGTTCGTACTTTCACTAGTGCAAGTTCTCTCAACAATGATAACATAATTAGATCATATAACAATCCCTCAACATGTAACAAAGAGTCACTCACTAATAGCGGAGAACAAACGTAGAGATTATTGTAGGGTACGAAACCACCTCAAAGTTATTCTTTCCGATCAATGCAATGGGCTATTCCTAGAAGTGTCACAAACAGCCCTAGAGTTCGTAGTAAAACAACACCTTAAGACACACATCAACCAAAACCCTAATGTCACCTAGATACTCCAATGTCACCTCAAGTATCCGTGGGTATGATTATACGATATGCATCACACAATCTCAGATTCATCTATTCAAACCAACACAAAGAACCTCAAAGAGTGCCCCAAAGTTTCTACCGGAGAGTCGAGACGAAAACATGTGCCAACCCCTATGCACAAGTTCACAAGGTCACGGAACCCGCAAGTTGATCACCAAAACATATATCAAGTGAATCAATATAATACCCCATTGTCACCACGGGTATCCCACGCAAGACATACATCAAGTGTTCTCAAATCCTTAAAGACTCAGTACGATAAGATAAATTCAAATGGAAAACTCAATCCATTACAATAAGGTAGAGGGGGAGAAACATCATATGATCCAACTATAATAGCAAAGCTCACGGTACATCAAGATCGTGCCAAATCAAGAACACGAGAGAGAGAGAGAGATATCAAACACATAGCTACTGGTACATACCCTCAGCCTCGTGGGTGAACTACTCCCTCCTCGTCATGGAGAGCGCCGGGATGATGAAGATGGCCACTGGTGATGGATCCCCCTCCGGCAGGGTGTCGTAACAGGGTCCCGATTGGTTTTTGGTGGCTACAGAGACTTGCGGCGGTGGAACTCCCGATCTAGGTTTTGTTCTGGAAGTTTGAGGATTTATAGGAGGGGTTGATGTCGGTTTCACGTCAGTGGGCCCCACAGGGAGTCCACGAGGCACGGGGGCGCGCCCTAGGGGGGCACCCTCCACCCTCGTGGGGCCCTCGGGACTCTCCTCCGTTAACTTTTTGTTCCAGTATTTTCTATATTTTCCAAAAAAATCTCCGTTGATTTTCAGCGCATTCCGAGAACTTTTATTTCTGCACAAAAACAACACCATGGTAGTTCTACTGAAAACAACATCAGTCCGGGTTAGTTCTAATAAAATCATACCAAAATCATGTAAAAATATTATAAACATGGCATGAATACATCAAAAATTATAGATACGTTGAAGACGTATCAAGCATCCCCAAGCTTAATTCCTGCTCGTCCTCGAGTAGTAAATGATAAAAACAGAATTTTTGATGTCGAATGCTACCTAACATATTTATTTTCTTGTTACGATGATTCTCCACTTTATTCTGAAATTCTTTGAACTTTTCAAATGTTTCAGACTTGTGTTTCATTAAGTAGATATACCCATATCTGCTCAAATCATCTGTGAAGGTCGGAAAATAACGATACCCGCCACGAGCCTCAACACTCATCAGACCACATACATCGGTATGTATTATTTCCAGTAAGTCACTAGCGCATTCCATTGTCTGGAGAACGGAGTTTTAGTCATCTCGCCCATATTGCACGGTTCGCAAGTATCAAATGATTCATAATCAAGTGATTCCAAAAGTCCATCTCCATGGAGTTTCTTCATGTGCTTTACACCGATATGACCTAAATGGCAGTGCCACAAATAATTTGCACTATCATTATCAACTTTGCATCTTTTGGCATCAATGTTATGAATATGAGTATCACTACGATCGAGATTCAACAAAACTAGACTACTCTTCAAGGGTGCATGACCATAAAAGATATTACTCATATAAGTAGAACAACCTTATTCTCTGATTTAAATGAATAATTGTCTCACACTAAACAAGATCCAGATATAATGTTCATGCTCAACGCTGGCACCAAATAACAATTATTCGGGTCTAAAACTAATCCCGAAGGTAGATGTAGAGGTAGCGTGTCGACGGTGATTACATCGACCTTGGAACCATTCCTGACGTGCATCGTCACCTCGTCCTTAGCCAATCTTCGTTTAATCTGTAGTCCCTATTTCGAGTTACAAATATGAGCAAGCGAACCAGTATCAAATACCCAGGAACTACTACGAGAATTAGTAAGGTACACATCAATAACATGTATATCAAATATACCTTTATTCACTTTGCCATCCTTCTTATCCGCCAAATACTTGGGGCAGTTCTGCTTCCAGTGACCAGTCCATTTGCAGTAGAAGCACTCAGTTTCAAGCTTGGGTCTAGCTTTGGGTTTCTTCCCGAGATTGACAACTTGCTTGCTGTTATTCTTGAATTTACCCTCCTTTCCCTTGCCCTTCTTCTTGAAACTAGTGGTGTTATTAACCATCAACACTTGATGCTCCTTCTTGATTTCTACCTCCGCAACCTTTAGCATTGTGAACAGCTCGGGAATAGTCTTTTCCATCCCTTGCATATTCTAGTTCATCACGAAGCCTTTGTAGCTTGGTGGCAGTGATTGAAGAACTCTGTCAATGACACAATCATTTTGAAGATTAACTCCCAGCTGAGTCAAGTGATTATGGTACCCAGACATTCTGAGTATGTGTTCACTAACATAACTATTCTCCTCCATCTTGCAGCTATAGAACTTGTTGGATACTTCATATCTCTCAACTCGGGCATTTGCTTGAAATATTAACTTCAACTCCTGGAACATCTCATATGGTCCATGATGTTGAAAACATCTTTGAAGTCCCGATTCTAAGCCATAAAGTATGTCACACTGAACTAATGAGTAGTCATCAGATCGAGCTTGCCAGACGTTCATAATGTTAGCTTCTGCTCCTGCAGTAGGCCTTTCACCCAGTGGTGCATCAAGGACATAATTCTTCTGTGCAGCAATGAGGATAATCCTCAAGTTATGGACCCAGTCCGTGTAGTTGCTACCATCATCTTTCAACTTAGCTTTCTCTAGGAATGCATTAAAATTCAAGGGAACGGTAGCACAGGCCATTGATCTACAACATAGATATGCAAAAACTATCAGGACTAAGTTCATGATAAATTAAGTTCAATTAATCAAATTACTTAAGAACTCCCACTTAGATAGACATCCCTCAAGTCATATAAATGATACGTGATCCAAATCAACTAAACCATGTATGATCATCACATGAGATGGAGTATTCATCAATGGTGAACATCTCTATGTTGATCATATCCACTATATGATTCACGTTCGACCTTTCGGTCTCTAGTGTTATGAGGCCATGTGTGTACATGCTAAGCTCGTCAAGTTTAACTCGAGTATTCCACATGTGCAAAACTGGCTTGCACCCGTTGTATTTGAACGTAGAGCCTATCACACCCAATCATCACGTGGTGTCTCAGCACGAAGAACTTTTGCAATAGTGCATACTTGGGGTGAATACTTATACCTTGAAATTTAGTTAAGGGATCATCTTATAATGCTACCGTCATACTAAGCAAAATAAGATGCATAAAGATAAACATCACATGCAATCAAAATATGTGACATGATATGGCCATCATCATCTTGTGCTATTGATTGCCATCACCAAATCAACGTCATGATCTCCATCGTCACCGGCTTGACACCTTGATCTCCATCGTAGCGTCATGGTTGTCTCGCCAACTATTTCTTCTACGACTATCACTACCGCTTAGTGATAAAGTAAAGCAAATACATGGCACTTGTATTTCATACAATAAAGCAACAACCATAAGGCTCCTGCCAGTTGCCGATAGCTTTTACAAAACATGATCATCTCATACAACAACGTATATCACATCATGTCTTGACCATATCACACCACAACATGCCCTACAAAAATAAGTTAGACGTCCTCTACTTTGTTGTTGCAAGTTTTACGTGGCTGCTACGGGCTTCTAGCAAGAACCGTTCTTACAAACAGTACAAAACCACAACGGTGATTTATCAAGTTTGCTGTTTTAACCTTCACAAGGACTGGCGTCAGTAAATTTGATTCAACTAAAGTTGGAGAAACAGACACCCGCCAGCCACCTTTATGCAAAACTAGTTGCATGTCTGTCGGTGGAACTGGTCTCATGAACGTGGTCATGTAAGGTTGGTCTGGGCCGCTTCATCCAACAATACCGCCGAATCAAAATAAGGCATTGATGGTAAGCAGTATGACGATCACCACCCACAACTCTTTGTGTTCTACTCATGCATATCATCTACGCATTGACCTAGCTCGGATGCCACTGTTGGGAAACATAGCATGCAATTTCAAAAAAATTACTATGCTCACGCAAGATCTATCTAGGAGATGCATAGCAACGAGAGAGGGAGAGTATGTCCATGTACCCTCATAGACCGAAAGCGGAAGCATTTGCTCAATGCGGATGATGTAGTCTAACGTCTTCTCATTCTGACCGATTGAGTACCAAACGCATGACACCTTTGAGTTCTGCACACGTTCAATGCAAGGACGCCCCTCGAGCTCTTGATCCAGCAGAGGGTTGAGTAAGTAGATGAGTTCCGTCAGCACGACGGCGTGGTGACGGTGATGGTGATGTGATCCGCGCAGGGCTTCTCCTAAGCACTGCGAGAATATTACCGGAGGCATAAATTGTGGAGGGGGGCGCCGCACATGGCTTGGAACAATTGATATGTGTTCTAGGAGCGCCCCCCATATATAAAGGAGGGAGGGAGAGGAGGCCGTCCCTAGGCATGCCCCAAGTAGGAGGAGTCCTACTTGGGGTCCTAGTAGGATTCGCCCCCTTCCTTTTACCGGAGGGGGAAATGGGGGAGGAGAGGAAGAGGGAGAAGGAAAGGGAGGGCGCCGCCCCTCCCCTTGTCTAATTCGGACTCCTCCCTAGTGGTGGGTGCGCCACCCCTTTGTGGGCTGGTGTACCTCCCTCCTATGGCCCATATCTTTCCCCAGGCGGTTCCGGTAACCCCTCCGGTACTCTGATATGTACTCGATACATTCCGTAACACTTTTGGTGTCCGAATACTACCTTCCAATATATCAATCTTTACCTCTCGACCATTTCGAGACTCCTTGTCATGTATGTGATCTCACCCGGGACTCCGAACAACCTTCGGTCACCAAAACACATAACTCATATAATACATATCGTCATTGAACGTTAAGCGTGCGGACCCTATGGTTCAAGAACTATGTAGACATGACCGAGACACCTCTCCGGTCAAAAACCAATAGCAGAACCTGGATGCTCATATTGGTTCCCACATATTCTACCAAGATCTTTATCGGTCGAACCTCTATGTCAACATACGTTATTCCCTTTTTTATCGGTATGTTACTTGCCCGAGATTTGATCGTCGGTATCTTCATACCTAGTTCAATCTCGTTACCAGCAAGTCTTTTTACTCGTTCCGTAATGCATCATCCCGCAACTAACTCATTAGTCACATTGCTTGCAAGGCTTCATATGGTGTGCATTACCGAGAGGGCCCAGAGATACCTCTTTGATACTCTGAGACAAATCCTAATCTCGATCTATGCCAACCCAACAAACACCTTCGAAGATACCTATAGAGCATCTTTATAATCACCCAGTTACGTTGTGACGTTTGATAGCACACAAGGCATTCCTCCGGTGTCCGGGAGTTGCATAATCTCATAGTCGGAGGAATATGTATTTGACATGAAGAAAGAAGTAGCAATAAAACCGAACGATCATTATGCTAAGCTAATGAATGGGTCTTGTCCATCACATCATTCTCCTAATGATGTGATCTCGTTCATCAAATGACAACACATGTCCATGGCTAGGAAACTTAACCATCTTTGATCAACGAGCTAGTCTAGTAGAGGCATACTAGGGACACAGTGTTTTTTCTATGTATTCACACATGTATCAAGTTCCGGTTAATACAATTCTAGCATGAATAATAAACATTTATCATGAATAAAGAAATATAAAATAAAACCTTTATTATTGCCTCTAGGGCATATTTCCTTCACTTGTATCATGTCTAGGCCTTGCATTGCCATACTTTGGTGCACATTTTTGCCAACTTGCCAAAAGTTTTTCGAAATGAAAAGGAGGTATACTTGCGCACGGCTATCGTGGTCGCACCGCACCCTCACACAGTCGCTCCTACACGCTGCAAACCCAACCAAGGGAACGCACCCTCACTGAGCTACTGCATGTGATCAAACCAAACTCAGCCATCCTACCGCTGACACATAATTTTTATTCATACAGTATGTTTATCCAACCGCATGTTGAAGAAGATCCATGCGGTCCATGTGGTGGTCAATTGGGGAAGAAGAAGAGGTGAGGAAGAAGAAGGGTTAGGAGACATAGGATATTCATCCAACCGCTTGAAATGGTCGACTGACCCAAATGATGAAGTCAGGCGACTTGCATAAATATAGGTTTTTACACAACAAAAGATCCCTAAAAACAACAACATAAAGAAAAACTATCACTTTTTGTGGAACGAGACGGAATCGTCGTCTTTGGCTGCCAGCGCGAACCAGCTGTAGTTGCCAACGTGTGTCTCCACACCGTGGTTGTCCTTGGCCTCCAGCTACTCGTGCACGCGGAGCTTGCGGGCGCTCTGCACGGATGTGAGCACTGCGCAGTTGACGTCCATGATGTTCGGTTCCGCCTGCAGGAGGGACTCGATGGCAATGACATCCACGCGCTCTGCATCGAGTTGAGCCTCCGCCGCCCGATTAGAGTCCAGGATGTCTGGTTCCGCCTGCAGGAGGGCCTCGATGGCAGCGGCATCCGCGCGCTCCGCATCAAGTTAAGCTTCCGCCGCCTGGTTCACGTCCACGACATCTGGTTCCGCCTGCAGGAGGGCCTCGATGGTAGCGGCATCCGCATGCTCCGCATCGAGTTGAGCCTTTGCCTCCTGGTCCTTGTTTAGGATTGCCAGTTTGAACCGCTGGTCCGCCTGCACCATGAGGGACCCGGACGCCGGCATGAAGTCAATGTCCATCGTCTTATACGCGTCAGGGGCCTTCTGCGCTGCGACCTTTGCTATGAACATTGGATCGGATTCCTCCTCCTCAGAGCTTTGCTCCAGAGAACTCAGGGATTGGCCCGCCGTAAAGCGAGCTTGGGAACGGAGGTCTGTGGCACCGACCGCCACTTCGATTTATGCATGGCGCTCCGGTGTCAACATCTTGTAGTACGTGATCTTGCGGTACACCATGGATTTCCAACGAACTAGGGGATGGCTGATGCGGGCTAGGGGATCGAAAGGTGGAGGAATGGACTGGAGAGGAGGTGTGGTTTTGGTGTAGTCCGAGCAACAAAGGTTCTGGTGTGAATAGTGGTTCCGGTGACGACCGGTCAATCGGTTTTGACTGTGTGGAGTTTGCAAAGCCGAATGACTGGAGCCCAGAGAGTTGTCGGGTGGGATGGGACCAAAGTTTCGGAGTTTCACATGGCAAACGTCCGGACCTCCCCATCGTTCCTGTCGACGACGAGGTGGTGACTTCGTAAATCTCAAGATGAGTAGCAAGATGCCCGTGCATTGCACGAAACATCAGGATGCATTTTTTTACAAAACAACTATTGTGATTGACCCATGCAGGAGTAATCCCATGTGTAAAAACTAATGATATCTTGAGAATTTCATCGAATAAAATGGTATCTCGAGAATTTCATCAAAAAATGATATCTCAAGAAAGATGAGAGATAAGGTGAGGAGGAGTGGGGCGTGGTGGTGATTGGTGGTCGAACTTAGCGGAGGCATGGGGATGGACGACGCCGGCAGTGGTCACCATGCCAGATTGTTATAGAGGCTTCCTCTTTTAATTACTCAACAATGAAGTTGTCGGAGATAAGGATGAACAAGAGAGGTGCGGGTATACTTTTCCAAAATTGCCATAGTTTGCTTTCTATCCGTCAGATATAGATCGGAGGGTCTATATTGCAAGATGGCAGGCACACCATCATCACCGAGAGTAGAGATAAGAGTAGAGATATAGATATGACGGCTCAGTCTCTCAAAGGTGCTCATAGGGGTAGGGTGTGCGTGGGTGTGTTCATAGGGGTGAGTGTATGCACATATATGAGCGCTTGCATCTGTATCATGCTCAAAAAAGGAGTACTTGAAGTATGCAAGTTCATAAGGAATAGACGGTGTACAACACTCTTGTCGCATTCGCGTTGCACCCCGACACGATGGACCTTGCACATCACTCACCGAATGGAACACGCTTCATCTTGCGTTTTTGCTCGCTTGTGGGACGCAGTTGAGAGCAAACCGACGTCCCTCCCCCTCCCCTACCTACGTCATTTACTACTAGACTAAGAAGAGAGAGAGGTCGGCCGAGTGTTAATTAGGCCATACCGACACTCGAATTTGGCCGGGAAAACAGGGAAACCGACATGTCGGGCACACCTGTCGGGATGACATGGCGCAGACTAGTCCAATGGAGGAGCTGGCTCACGACCTCCTTGCCACCAGCAACCGTTCATGTCGGTCGTGGGGGCCAGCAATGTGGCGCAGCTCCCGCACCGCCTTTGGACACGACGACTGCAGTGAGCGACACGCTCATCGCCGCTAGACACGCTCGGCTTTAGGGTGTCGAGGGTGGCACAACCACTATGGCAGGACCAGCAGATCAACACCCGGCTCGTCCATGGAGTGTTCTAGCGCAGCCAACTGCATCCCCAGGACCTGAGACCATGCCGGGTCTGATATGTCTCCAACATATCTATAATTTTTGATTGTTCCATGCTATTATATTACCCGTTTTGGACGTTTATGGGCTTTACTTTACACTTTTATATCATTTTTGGGACTAACCTACTAACTGGAGGCCCAGCCTGAATTGCTGTTTTCTTTGCCTATTTCAGTGTTTTGAAGAAAAGGAATATCAAACCGAGTCCAAACAGAATGAAACCTTCGGGAGCGATCTTTTTGGAACAAACATGAACCTGGAGACTTGGAGTGGAAGTCAAGCAACAAGAGAGGCGGCCACGAGGGTGCCCGGTGCCCCCCTATAGGTGGGCGCGCCCCCCACCCTCCTGGGCCCCTCGGGCGTCCACCGACTTACTTCTTCCTCCTATATATACCCACGTACCCTGAAACCATCAGAACAGACCACGAAAACCTAATTCCACTGCCGCAACCTTCTGTATCCGCGAGATCCCATCTTGGAGCCTTCGTCGGTGCTCCGCTAGGGGGGGGATCAACCTCGGAGGGCCTCTACATCATCTCCAAGGCCTCTCCAATGAGTTGTGAGTAGTTTACCACAGACCTTCGGGTCCATAGTTATTAGCTAGATGGCTTCTTATCTCTCTTTGAGTCTCAATACAAAGTTCTCCTCGATCTTCTTGGAGATCTATTTGATGTAACTCTTTTTGCGGTGTGTTTTTCGAGATCCGATGAATTGTGGGTTTATGAGCAAGTTTATCTATGAGAAATATTTGAATCTCCTCTAAATTCTTTTATGTGTGATTAAGTTATCTTTGCAAGTCTCTTCGAATTATCAGTTTGGTTTGGCCTACTAGATTGATCTTTCTTGCAATGGGAGAAGTGCTTAGCTTTGGGTTCAATCTTGCGGTGTCCTTTCCTAGTGATAGCAAGGGCAGCAAGGCACGTATTGTATTGTTGCCATCGAGGATAAAAAGATGGGATTTATATCATATTGCATGAGTTTATCCCTCTACATCATTTCATCTTTCTTAATGTGTTACTCTGTTCTTATGAACTTAATACTCTAGATGCATGCTGGATAGCGGTCGATGTGTGGATTAATAGTAGTAGATGCAGGTAGGAGTCGATCTACTTGTCACGGACGTGATGCCTATATACATGATCATGCCTAGATAATCTCATAATTATTTGCTTTTCTATCAATTGCTCAACAGTAATTTGTTCACCCACCGTAATACTTATGCTATCTTGAGAGAAGCCACTAGTGAAACCTATGGCCCCCCGGGTCTATCTTTTATCATACTAGATCATGATTGGCGCGCATTGCAGCGCCCGTCTATTTTTTCAATAGAGTGATAGTAATTTTACAAATAGATAGTTACCATCTTGTATATTTTTCCGGTCATATTGACCAACCTCTTAGTTCCATATCTACCAAGTTTTTTCTAGCATCTCATAAATTGGATGAAAATCTACAACATAAGCATTTCATGACCATGAAAGTGCCAATATGTGATCCTACAAGGAAAGTGAAAACAAATGGTATTCCATGAAAGTAATCACTATACTAATCTTGACAAAGCTTCTCAGTGAAACATGTCACACTATGTCAAACTAATAATAGTGTGACGTCCTTACAAAGCCCTATTTTCACTTAGTTACATATATGTAAGTGACATTAGCAATGTAATTAAAGAACAATTAAAGGATGGAGTATCTGATGCAACTAAAGCAGATGGATTAATCAATGGCATGTGGAAAGCTGCAATGCTCTCGGTGGGCGGATGAGCTCCTTCAACTGTTGGTGCTTTAGATACTCCCAATTCTTGCACCCTGTATTTGTATAGGAAAAAAGATTAGTGGAAGTACTACATACTTTCTGTTCTGATCAATACAAATGAAAATTTTGTATAAATGACAATCCAGGACACTGCAAATATAATACTGTTTGGTGAGCCATGTGGCCGTATTTGGTCATATACATTACAAACTTAACTATATAAAAACTATGCAAAGTTGAGCGCACATTATTCTTACCAAGAATCAATGTTAGCTTTAGTTGGTTCAGTGCAAAGTACATAAATCACCAGCACTTATCATCGCAGCAACATCAGTCTCTCATCAATCTGATGAACATGAAGATGAACATATGTGAGGACTAAACTCAGCTAAATTAAAGATGCACCAGAAGGGTAATATTGGGATAAATTTGTAGACAGACAGATAAGATGCAGCAATGCCCTATGCTCTTGACAAACCACTATAGAGGTTCTGAATAACACAAGCATATACTTTAGGAGGATCCATTTGGCAAGAAACCCAATAAAATGTAAGAGCTATTTATTCTAAAAAAAATAATGCAAGGAAACGATAACTCTAGAAATGAAAGGACCATACTACTTTAACATCCATTCATCTAAATATCTTACGAGTCAAGGGGGTGTTTATTCAAAATACTAATGTAAGAAGAAAAAAATGACGCCTAGAAATTCTTTATTCCAAATCATAATGCTAATAATTTGGCATATCATCATTGTATTGCAAGATGAAGCAACAAGGTAGAGTGATCATGGCCATTCCATCATTGTCTATCAATGTCAGTAATGATATAGAAAATCGCACAAAAAGTACAATAAATAACAGTATAAGAAGGGAAGCAACATGGCAAAAGTCACATCTGAAATGTAATATGGAAAGGGGAAACAAAGCCCCAACGAAGAATGGGGCAGAGGGGTCTCGATTTATCTTATGTAACTAAACATATAAATGAGTGCGCACTTTTTTATTTGTTTTCCAGATAGCTAACGACTCATGTTCATATTGAGTACGCTCTATAACAGATCGAATCACATTTTGTGCCCACTGCCTGTACATGCCCGTCATCATCTAGAAAAAAAACCAGTGCCAGTAAAATGCCACATTTAGCATCTCCCGTTTGTGCCTATTGCCTGTACAACGCCCGTACCACAACCTTCTCCTCAAATCACAACAGGGGCCAACAGAACACCAGATGTAATAAATCTAAAACTCACAACTTCCAACCAATATTAGAGATGTAGTAATTGCCCCTGATCGTGGTGAGGCGAGTGGTGGATCTCATCTAATTTGGCTCTCACTAGCATCAACTTTATATCGTGGCCGGAGGTGTCCACGCCCAGCCCCTGATCTTGCTACTACAATTACAGACCCAGAGGAGAAAAGACAGGAAAGCAAATAGATTAGATTGAGGAACATACATAGGTGGGGCATAGCAAATAAGGACAATCCAGAGGAAGCAGCAGGAGCGACGATGGCTCCTTGAATGTGTTACCCATGGTGGTGAAGGCAGACAGACGGAGAAGTGCAGCCGAGTCCAGACGACGACGAGATTTGAGGCAACGGCGGCCAGGGAGAGTCTAGGCGACGGCGAGGCAAGTCCAGCGGCGAGCAAGTCCCGCCAGCGGTGGCAGCGGCTGCTCCTTCGTGCAGTCGCCCATGACCTGCTGTCGTGCAAACAAACAGAGAGAGGGGGAGATTCGTTCATGGGCTTCACACGGCAGAAGGCCCAGATAACCACATGCTTTGGATTTTTCTACCGGAGCAGCAGCCCCTCGGACAGTCATCGAATGGCCAGAAATATCGGGATGCAAGATCTGATGATGAAAATCGTCTAGTGCGTGAGAGGGCTGGAAAGTGGCTCGGTTTTACTGTCCTTAATAAGCTTTCCATCTTCTTTTATTGCATCTTTACTTTTCCAATCTATATCATAAAAATACCAAAAATATTTATCTTATCGTATTATCTCTATCAGATCTCACTTTCGCAAGTGGTCGTGAAGGGATTGACAACCCCTTTATTGTGTTGGTTGCAAGGTTCTTGTTTGTTTGTGTAGGTGCGTGGGACTTTTGAGGAGCCTCCTACTGGATTGATACCTTCGTTCTCAAAAACTGAGGGAAATACTTATGCTACTTTGCTGCATCACCCTTTCCTCTTCAAGGAAAACCAACGCAAGCTCAAGAAGTAGCGAGAAGGATTTATGGCGCCGTTGCCTGGGAGGTCTTCACTCAAGTCAAGACATACCAAGTACCCATCACAAACTCATCTCCCTCGCATTACATTATTTGCCATTTGCCTCTCGTTTTCCTCTCCCCCACTTCACCCTTGCTGTTTTATTCGCCCTCTCTTTCCCAATCTTCCCTCTCTTTACTGTTTTCCTTCCAGTTGCCATGGCCGAATCAAAAAGAACTAAGGGTCCTTTCTAGGATTTTAGTACCTTGGATAGTCCCTCTATCCTCTCTAAGCTCATAAATAATGATGCTATGGAAAGACCCACCAGTGTCACCAATGAGAGTTTGAATAATTTTTATGAAGATGACTCTAGAATTTTTCGTTATTTACTTGATGAGTCTTTAAAAGATGCTTGGGATATGTTATTAAGGATTCGGGCTAGCTATGTGCCACAATATCAAATTGAGGTTTACTTAAAAAGTTTCTATGTTGGCTTACCCGCTTCTTTTAAGCAAGTTCTATATTCTATTTTTGAAGGGGGTTTTCTTGAAGGGGATGCTATAGATACCTATGAAAGAATGAAAACTATATTTGGGCACCCCATGAATGATAAGGTAGAATCTACCACCCTCTTATGCTTTTATCAAAACGAAATTATCAAAGAGATGAAGGCTAGCTTAGATGCAAATTTCTGTAACGTGCTTAATCTTACTTCCTCCATTAATGGCAATGTGCTTTCCCAAAATAGAAGGATGAACGCCATAGAAAGGAAATTCGCTCTTTTCTTTCCGAATGCCAAAGATGGCACTACTTAGATCTATCCTCGCTTTTATGCCTAGCTAGGGGCGTTAAACGATAGCGCTAGTTGGGAGGCAACCCAATTTTATTTTTGTTTTTTGTTTTTGCTTCTGTTTAGTAATAAATTTTTGGGACAATTGCATTTTTACCCCTAGTTGGTTCCTACCCACGGGTTTTGCCCTTACTTTTCAAGCTTGCTCAGTTTTGCCCTTACTTTTTCCGCCGTGGTCCCTCCAATGCCCTTTGACCGTTTAAACAAAACTTTGAAAATTCATAACTAATTCATATGAACTTAGAAAAATGCAAATAAGATATCAAAATGTTCAGATAAACATTACCTTTATGTGCATATCATTTGCATTCAGGACAAATGCACCCTTTTAAACTACTTGAGGTAATTAATGTTCTTAACATTATTAAAAATAAAAAGGTATAAACAATATTTTTTTCATGAATAAAAATTACATGCAAATGTAGGTGATGTTTCCTGAACATCCAGATATCTTATTTTCATTTTGTGAGTTCGTATCATCTTGTTATGGAAAGTCCATGCGTGTAATTGATACGAACTCAGAAAAATGCAAATAAGATATCTGGATGTTCAGGAAATATTACCTACATTTGCATGTAATTTTTCTTCATGAAAAAAATATTGTTTATACCTTTTTATTTTTAATAATGTTAATAACATTACTTACCTCAGGTAGTCTAAAGGGTGCTTTTGTCCTGAATGCAAATGAGATGCACATAATGGCAATGTTTATCTGAACATTTTGATAACTTATTTGCATTTTTCTGAGTTCATATGAATTAGTTATGAATTTTCAAAGTTTTAGTCAAATGGTCAAAGGGCATTTGAGGGACCTCGACGGAAAAAGTAAGGGCAAAACTGAGCAAGCTCGAAAAGTAAAGGCAAAACCCGTGGGTGGGAACCAACTAGGGGCAAAAATGCAATTGTCCCTAAATTTTTCATCTAGCTTCTGTTTAGATGTGTTTTCATGTTTTAATTAGTGTTTGTGCCAACTAGAACCTATAGGATAACCTATGGTGACAGTTAATTTGATTCTACTGAAAAACAGAAACTTTGCACGCACGAAAATAATTTTAGTAATTCACAGAAACGTGCTTTTGTGTTGATTCTTTTTTCTATAGATCGACAAATTGCCCAGGACTTCCTATTTTGGTAGGATTTTTAGAGTTCCAGAAGTATTCGAGAGTTACAGATTGCTACAGACTGTTCTGTTTTGACAGATTCTGTTTTTCGTGTGTTGTTTGCTTATTTTGATGCATCTATGGCTAGTATGTAGGGGTATGAACCATAGAGAAGTTGGAATACAGTAGGTTTAACACCAATATAAATAAAGAATGAGTTCATTACAGTACCTTATGTGGTGGTTTTTATTTTTTTGCACTAACGGAGCTTATGAAATTTCCTGTCGAGTTTTGTGTCGTGAAGTTTTCAAGTTTTGGGTAAAGATTTGATGGATTATGGAATAAGGAGTGGCAAGAGCCTAAGCTTGGGGATGCCCATGGCACCTCAAGATATTCAAGGATAACCAAAATCCTAAGCTTGGGGATGCCCCGGAAGGCATCCCCTCCTTCGTCTTTGTCTATCGGTAACTTTACTTGGAACTATATTTTTATTCGCCACATGATATGTGTTTTGCTTGGAGCGTCTTTATGATATTAGTCTTTGCTTTTTAGATTACCATAGTCATCCTTGCTGTACACACCTTTTGGGAGAAGCCCACTTGATTAGAGTTTATTAGAATACTCTATGTGCTTCACTTATATCTTTTGAGCTAGATAGTTTTGCTCTAGTGCTTCACTTATGTCTTTTAGAGCACGGCGGTGGCTTAATTTTGTAGAAATTATTGATCTCTCATGCTTCACTTATATTATTTTGAGAGTCTCTTAGAACAACATTGTATTTTCTATGGTTATAAAATTGGTCCTAGAATGATGGGCATCCAAGTTGGGTATAATAAAAAACTATCATAGAAAGTGAATTGGATGCTATGATCAATTTGATACTTGATAATTGTTTTGAGATATAGAGGTGGTAATATTAGAGTCATGCTAGTTGGGTGATTATGAATTTAAAGAATACTTGTGTTGAAGTTTGTGATTCCCGTAGCATGCACGTATGCTGAACCACTTTGTGATGAAGTTGGAGCACAATTTTATTTATTGATTGTCTTCCTTATGAGTGGCGGTCGGTGACGAGTGATGGTATTTTCCTACCAATCTATCCCCCTAGGAGCATGCGCGTAGTACTTTGTTTTCAATGGCTTGTAGATTTTTGCAATAAGTATATGAGTTCTTTATGACTAATGTTGAGTCCATGGATTATACGCACTCTCACCTTCCACCATTGCTAGCCTCTCTTGTGCCGCGCAACTTTCGCCGGTACCATACACCCACCATATACCTTCCTCAAAACAGCCACCATACCTACCTATTGTGGCATTTCCATAGCCATTCCGAGATATATTGCCATGCAACTTTCCACCGTTCCGTTTATATGACATGCATCATCATTGTCATATTGCTCTTTGCATGATCATGTAGTTGACATCACATTTGTGGCAAGGCCACCTTCATAATTTTCATACATGTCACTCTTGATTCATTGCATATCCCGGTACACCGCTGGAGGCATTCATATAGAGTCATATCTTGTTCTAAGTATCGAGTTGTAATCTTGAGTTGTAAGTAAATAAAAGTGTGATGATCTTCATTATTAGAGCATTGTCCCAGTGAGGAAAGGATGATGAAGACTATGATTCCCGCACAAGTCAGGATGAGACTTTGGACTTTAAAAAAAGAAAAAAGAGAAAGGCCAAAATAAAAAAAGAGAGAAAGGCCAAATAAACATAAAAAAATAAAAAAATGAGAGAAAAAGAGAGAAGGGACAATGCTACTATCCTTTTTACCATACTTGTGCTTCAAAGTAGCACCATGATCTTCATGATAGAGAGTCTCTTATGTTGTCACTTTCATATACTAGTGGGAATTTTCATTATAGAACTTGGCTTGTATATTCCAATGATGGGCTTCCTCAAAATTCCCTAGGTCTTTGTGAGCAAGCGAGTTGGATGCACCCCCATTTAGTTTATTTTGTTGAGCTTTCATACATTTATAGCTCTAGTGCATCCATTGCATGGCAATCCCTACTCACTCACATTGATATCTATTAATGGGCATATCCATAGCCCGTTGATACGCCTAGTTGATGTGAGACTATCTTCTCCTTTTTTGTCTTCTCCACAACCACCATTCTTTTCCACATATAGTGCTATGTCCATGGCTCATGCTCATGTATTGCGTGAAAGTTGAAAAAGTTTGAGATTACTAAATTATGAAACAATTGCTTGGCTTGTCATCGGGGTTGTGCATGATTAAATACTTTGTGTGATGAAGATAGAGCAATAGTCATACTATACGATTTAGTAGGGATAACTTTCTTTAGCCATCTTATTTTGAGAAGACATGATTGCTTAGTTAGTATGCTTGAAGTATTACTATTTCTTATGTCAATATGAACTTTTATTTTGAATCATTTGGATTTGAACATTCATGCCACAATAAAGAAAATTACATTGAGAATTATGCTAGGTAGCATTCCACATCAAAAATTCTGTTTTTGTCATTTACCTACTCGAGGACGAGCAGGAATTAAGCTTGGGGATGCTTGATACATCTCCAATGTATCTATAATTTTGATTGTTCCATGCTATTATATTACCCGTTTTGGATGTTTATGGGCTTTACTTTACACTTTTATATCATTTTTGGGACTAACCTACTAACCGGAGGCCCAGCCCGAATTGCTGTTTTTTTTGCCTATTTCAGTGTTTCGAAGAAAAGGGATATCAAATGGAGTCCAAACAGAATAAAATCTTCGGGAGCGATCTTTTTGGAACAAACATGAACCTGGATACTTGGAGTGGAAGTCAACCAACAAGCAAGGCGGCCACGAGGGTGCCCGGCGCGCCCCCTACAGGTGGGCGTGCCCCCACCCTCGTGGGCCCCTCGGGCGTCCACCGACCTACTTCTTCCTCCTATATATACCCACATACCCTGAAACAATCAGAACAGACCACGAAAACCAAATTCCACCGTCGCAACCTTCTGTATCCGTGAGATCCCATCTTGGAGCCTTCGCCGGTGCTCCACTGGTGGGAGGGGGGAATCGACCATGGAGGGCCTCTACACCATCTCCAAGGCCTCTCCGATGAGTTGTGAGTAGTTTACCATAGACCTTCGGGTCCATAGTTATTAGCTAGATGGCTTCTTCTCTCTCTTTGAATCTCAATACAAAGTTCTCCTCGATCTTCTTGGAGATCTATTCGATGTAACTCTTTTTGCGGTGTGTTTGTTGAGATTCAATGAATTGTGGGTTCATAATCAAGTTTATCTATGAGAAATATTTGAATCTCCTCTGAATTCTTTTATGTGTGATTAAGTTATCTTTGCAAGTCTCTTCGAATTATCAGTTTGGTTTGGCCTACTAGATTGATCTTTCTTGCAATGGGAGAAGTGCTTAGCTTTGGGTTCAATCTTGCGGTGTCCTTTCCCAGTGACAGCAGGGGCAGCAAGGCACGTATTGTATTGTTGCCATCGAGGATAAAAAGATGGGGTTTATATCATATTGCATGACTTTATCCCTCTACATCATGTCATCTTTCTTAATGCGTTACTCTGTTCTTATGAACTTAATACTCTAGATGCATGCTGGATAGCAGTCGATGTGTGGAGTAATAGTAGTAGATGCAGGCAGGAGTTGATCTACTTTTCACGGACGTGATGCCTATATACATGATCATGCCTAGATAATCTCATAATTATTCGCTTTTCTATCAATTGCTCGACAGTAATTTGTTCGCCCACCATAATACTTATGCTATCTTGAGAGAATCCACTAGTGAAACCCATGGCCCCCGGGTCTATCTTTTATCATATAAGCTTTCCATCTACTTTTATTTGCATCTTTACTTTTCCAATCTATATAATAAAAATACCAAAAGTATTTCTCTTATCATATTATCTCTATCGGATCTCACTTTCGCAAGTGGCCGTGAAGGGATTGACAACCCCTTTATTGCGTTGGTTGCGAGGTTCTTGTTTGTTTGTGTAGGTGCGTGGGACTTTTAAGGAGCCTCCTACTGGATTGATACCTTGGTTCTCAAAAACTGAGGGAAATACTTATGCTACTTTGCTGCATCACCCTTTCCTCTTCAACGAAAACCAACGCAAGATCAAGACGTAGCAGGGTCGTCTTTGAATGACATGTGGGATCGCATGTAAGCAAGGGCACGTCCAACATTGCCATGCGTGCAGCTGACTACCCTGGCATCAAAAAAACCCTCGTCCCTCGCACCGTCGCGTGTGTGTGTTCCCAGCCGGTGCCGGCTACCTGCATTCATGCCGCCCGTTCGTGTGCCATCATTAAGCAAGTTTGCTACCCGAGGAACCAACTCTGGGTCAGCTTTCTTTTCATTTTCCGTCCTATAATAGTTAGAAATGTGATGAAAATCTGCCCTGTTTGCATGAATCTCGTCCAGTGTATATGAACTTTCACAATAATAGTAAGATATATTTTATGAAAATATATTGAATGATGATTCATTTTTGTGTGTATAAACTTGGTCTAAGTTTAGAAGGTTTGACCCGAGACAAAGCTAACATGCGAAGTAAATAAACACAAAGGTATATACATACACAATTTATCTTAGGCACTCCAATAGTACGTCCACTACACATTCACGCATCTCACATCCTTCTCTCGCTCTGTCTGTTAAACCAACTAAGCCTTGTCCTAAAAAACAAACTAAGCCAACCTCCCAGCATATCATGCGGGAAAAGACCCGGCCGCGCCGTTTTAGTGGGGATTACCGGATTACTACTAGTAGTATCGATGGATCGCATGAAGCACCAAGTATAAAAGCTAAAAGGTGGTACACTCACAGCACGCCTAGCGCGGCCGCATTGCACCCCTCACTCGGTCAGTCGTGCCCACGGCTCACGCAAACGGAACGCGCTTCGACTTGCCTCTTCACTAACACATGGGACCGCATTTGGAGAAATCGACCATGCGCCAAACTCCCCCGCCCACCGCACGACCCCCCCCCCCCAAATTCCCCCCAAATCCCAAATTCAACCACCCTTCGGCCAACTAGCCAATAATATTGCCCAAACCTCCTCCCCCCGGCCCCTCCACTCCATTCACTCCGCCAAAGCTGCCCTCCCTGCCGCGCCGATACATCTGCGCCGCGGTTCGTCGAGGAACACACAACGATCCTCTCGCTCCCACAACACGCTCTTGTAGATTGTCGTCCTCTAGCCGCGCCGCCACCACTGGTGATGTTCTTGTGAAGACGCACTACAGTCAGCTTCTCCCATGGTACACGCATTCCAGACTGAGGCCCCGTGCATGTCGGAGTAGCACTGAATGTTAGCCGATAGACGCTGTTAATCTCACTATTTGCTGAAATAGTTTATAGATAAGATGCTCTACTTAAGAAGCTTCCTTGCCCTGTTCTGCACTCAATATGCTTTGCTGAGATGGCCTGCCACGCCTGATTAGTTGCTAAAATATCCTGCCATATATTTATTGTGAAGTAGATTGCCATGGTCTAGTAGTCAACCTGTTAGGTGAAATAGCTTGGCACTGTTTTATACTCGATCTTTGTTGCTAAGATGGCCTTTGATGGTTGTGTGCTCGGCCTCATTGACTACTGAAATAGCCTACCATAATTTAGCACTCAAATCTATTTCCTAAATTAGCTTTATATATATTTTGCTACTTTGATTTGCTTGTCCAAATATTTTGCCATAGCTTTAGACATCGACCTAGGTATTTTTTTGGACTTTATAAAAAAGCATATATGTTTTTTCTATAATATCTAGTAGAAGAACTAATTTGTATGTCTAACAGATGGACAAGACTTGGATAAGTTTTGCTCGAAGATTCTCTGATGCATATGTCGAGGGGGTTGAAAACTTCATGAACTTTATCAGAGCTGATTACGGTGGTCTGAAATGAGATGTGCTTTGCCCATGTAATAGTTGTATGAATTCAGTTACAAGACCCCAGTCAACTGTGCAAAATCATCTACACTTGTATGGGATGTCGGTCACATATACTAGGTGGGTTCATCATGGTGAAACTGTGAACGTCAATGTTACTGACTATGTGGAAGTAGCAGATCACCATCTTGATCTGTCCGATGCTCAGGTGGAAGAGGAGGAGGAGGTGGTGGCTGTGGAGCCATTGAGTTTGACCAACATTGAAACAATGCTACGAAATGCTCGTGCATTTCGTGAACTTTCACCTACAGAAGAAAAATGGTGGGCCCGCATGTTGGAACAATGCAATGTGGCAGTCACCCTAGGAAATAAGCTGTCAGTATTCTCAGCTATGGTCACCTTTCTTCAGGTGAAGACATCTGAGCAGATGACCAACAAATCATTCGATGCCATGTTGGCTACTTTCCGCAAATCTTTCCCAGATGCGTCTGAGCTGCCACACACCTACAATAAAATGAAGAATTTCCTTTGTGCAGTTGGAATTGGATATGATATGATCCATGCTTGTAAGAATAATTGTGTTCTGTTCTAGAAGGATTATGCCAACTTAAGTGAATGCCCAAAATGCAAATCATCAAGATGGAAAGATGGCGATGTTGTGAAGAGGATTCCTCATAATGTTCTAAGATATTTTCCAATTATAACAAGATTGCAGAGGTTGTTTCATGATGCTGAAACAAGAGAGGATGTACTATGGCATTCTAGGAACCAGGAGTACATAGATCAGAATGTAATGAGCCATCCATCTCATGGCAGTGACTGGAAAAGCTTCAATCAGAAACACAAAAAGTTTGCTGCTGACCCAAAAACATTAGACTTGGCTTAGCTACACATGGATTCAACCCATTTGGCCACCAGAGTGCCACATATAGCATGTGGCCAGTGCTTGTTATCCCTTACAACATGCCACAAAATGTCTATACCAAAGAATCAAACTACATGATGGCCTTGCTCATCTCAGGTCCAAAAAGTCCTGGAAAGGATTTTGATTTATTCATGGAGCCTCTTGTGGAGGAACTTCAACATCTATGGAGGGGTGTTCTCACTCGAGACCTATATAGCAGCCCACCAACTGATTTTTTTGCGTGCTGTTATAATTTGGTGCATCCATGATTATCCAGCTTTGGGCACTATGTCAGGGCAAATGACACATGGTTACAATGCATGTGTTCGCTGTGACAAGAATCAGCTGTCATACGCAATACTTAGCAAGATCCATTACATTGGACACAGTCGTTTCCCTGCCAAGGACAAGCCGTGTCCTACAAAATACCGAAGACATGTGTTCAATGCAAAGCATGAAAACCATGATGCACCAAAGAAAATCACCGGTAATGAGTTGCAAGTGTAATTAGAGAAGGTTAGGCATATACACCAGGAAACCATTCTGATAATGGTAGTGGGAAAAGGAAGCGTGGTAGGGCAGAAGAGAGATTATTGTTTACCCGCAGGTCCACTTTGTGACTTGGAGTACTAGAAAGATTTGGATTTGCAGCATAATCTTGATGTGATGCACATCGAGAAAAATATATGTGACAACATTATGGGCACACTTCTTAATATTTAAGGCAAGGCAAAAGATACCTTAAAATCTAGGATTGATTTGACACACCTGGGTATCAGAAAGGATTTGCAGAAGATGATGGTGCATCATGGGATATGGCACTAGTTGTGTACGTCTTAGACAAGGTCAAAAGAAAAGAATTCTGCAAGGTCCTGTCACATGTGAGATTCCCACATGGATTTGCTTCCAACGCTGAAAGGAGAGTCAGTGCAGATGGAAACAAGGTACAAGGGTTGAAAACTCATGACTGCCACATCCTACTTCGAAGGGTTTTACTTGTTATCGTTAGAGGATTGGGCCGCCCTGACTTATACAAAGCAGTTGGAGAGTTAGGACAATTCTTCAGGGAACTCTGCAGTAGAAATATCAGGATAGATGCTTTGGAGCATATTAGAGACAAGATACCAACTATCCTATGTGACCTTGAGAAGATATATCCTCCAGCCTTCTTTGATGTGATGGTGAATTTGGTTGTTCATCTACCTGATGAGGCACTACTTTGAGGTCCAGTACAATATGGCTGGATGTACCCTATTGAAAGGTGGATAGGCACTTTCAAGGGCTATGTTATGAACAGAGCTAGACCTGAGGGTTCCATTGAAGAGGCCTACATTGCTACAGAAGCGTTGACATTCTGCTCAATATACATTGAAACAACTGATCAGCTTAGCAAAGAGGTGGGTGAAGACAATCCCGAGGTCAATGTTTTTGATTGTTCTGTTTGAGTTACAGGGAAGAGTCGACAAGACGACAAACCTAAAGATTTGGACAAAATGGTCTGGTATGTGTTGAATAACTGTCCTGAGATTCTACCTTATATCGAGTAAGTGCTAAGTACTGCAGCTTATACATCGTAATCTACTAAACTTGTAGCACATTCTTATATATTTAGATGTTTGACGCGATCACTATGTTGTGCAGCATCTACAAAAATGAGTTACTGCCGCAAAATCCAAGAAACATTGACAAACTGGTTATGGCAGGATTTGCAAAATAGTTCAAGAGCCATGTAAGCTTTTGAATTGCACTGACATTTTTAATATATTGAGTACATAAGATGATCAACTTGTCTATTTTCTAACCAAAGGTTAAGAAGATGAGGGAGGATGGGCAGGCAGTTAATGATGCCCTTTACATAGATTTGGAAGACACATATGCATGTAGCGATGACTAGAGAGTACAACAAAGGTTTGAGCACAACAAGATGATGCTTACACTGCTCCTGATGTAGAAGATTCCACATATGTTCCTAATATCTTTGAGAACCATCACGTCAATAACGCTGGCCAAAAGATTCCCTGTCGGGCTATAGACATATGAGAGTTGATCAATAAGACGCCAATGTTCGAGGACATTGAGGATGAAGAACAATATGACACTGGGGGGGGGGGGTTACGATTCAGACTAATACACATGGCGAAGATGTTGACGATGTTGCTGTGGATGATGATTAGATTGCTTTTGTCGTATTTGCTTGTGAGAAGGCGACTTTTTATCTACTATGTGAAATTGTGTTTGCTATGACAATTGAAACCTGATGAAGTTGTTGTTTAGTATTTTGCTATGAGAACATCACTTATTATGTATGTTGATTTGTGTTTGGCGATTGTATGAAGACTAAAACATGATGACATTGTTGTTTAGTTGTACTCATATTTGGCTGTGAAACTTGTATTTGATAACATAGTTTGTTGTTGGACTGCAATTTGCTCAACGTCTTCGAATCGGAACAAAGCTGACCTGATAGGGCCTTTGCTAATTTATTTATTTATTAGCAAAAGGGCCTCTGCTATTTATTTATGGGAAAAAGGGGATACCCATCGATTTCCATTAATAGAAATCATTAATGTTCACAACACTACGCCCAACCTGCTAAACAGGTTTCATTCATTACTAGTTTCAGCAAAGTGCTCATGTCATAGGCACTGAATACATCACAAGTGCTACATACATTGCAAATAAAGAGACAATCATCCTACAGAGCACAACGATCTTGCCCATTATCTTCACAAGTTCTTTCATCTCCTCATTACTGTCAAGGCCATTCAACAGTTGTTGCTTGGCCATGATCGGATGAACAACATCTTTAACCTTCTGCTCTACATCTTCCTCGTCTACCGTTCCTTCAGTTACTTGTCCAACACCCCAACCTATTGGTATTGGGATTCCTCGGCTACCCAAATAATCAGCATAGGTCCATTCCCTCACATCAGCAACTTCCCAAAAATACAAATCACACGAATCTTCCCTTTTCTATATGAATCAAATTGGAAGATCATCAACGAAACTATTAAAAAAATTAGCAACTGAAAGAAGGCGAACAACACTTAAACATATTATTACCCCATGATTCGGGCATTTGTAGAAGACTCGGCTAGGGTTGAGGATTGTAGTTGAGATGCGATAGATGACTCTGCGTGATTTGCAGCAGTGGCACCACACCGACGACAGCAGGTTGCGATGAGCAAGTTGCCGCGATGAGTGTGCCGGCGGGGGTGTGATGAGACACACATGGGATGGTACAGGTGGCGACTTGGCGCATATCTAGTTGTTGCCTGTTGAAGAGCAGGTAGATGAGCCGCCAGCGGACATGGTTGTTGTGGCCGGCGCTTCGGATACTAGGCAGAGTAACTAGAGAAGAGGAGAAGCGAATGTTGGATATGTCAGTTTCATTACTTGCAGAGTAGCATAGCACTATATATAGTCATAGTCTAGGTTTGGATTCGAACAAGCTACAAGAGCATGTCTCTCTTTTTTCTAAAACTCAACAATGTTTCTTTATTGGTACACTAGCTTGTTCTATATGCCTTCTCAAGAATATGTTTTTCAGGAATGTTATGTGGCCAACGTTCCCTGGGAGGAGGAAGGCAAACGAACGTATTTTTCTGGCAGTTTCAATTGTGACGCAAGACCAAACGGTGGTAGTTTCGGGAATGTTATCTGGAGAACGAGCCCAGTTTTTCTTTTCTTCCTATAAAAAAGTATGCTACATGGTGTCAGCTTAGTCAACAAACGACTGTGCTAACCTTGACCGTTGGATTGACATTCAACGTCTATCGTGTTTCTTCAGACTATTCTTCCTCCAGCCAACAAAGCCAAACCAGCGCCAGCGGAACCGCCTGCTCCCGCCTCCAACGGCTATTTGTGCTGCCATGCACGCATCGCGACCACATTGCACCCTAAAACTCTGTGCATCTTCCCTGGTGTGGGAGTCCTGAATTAGGGGGTCCTCGGGCGTCCGGTCTATTGATGTGGGCCAGGCTGATGGGTCGTTAAGATACAAGACAGAAGATTATCTCTCGTGTTTGGTGGGGACTCTCACATGCATGGATGGCAAGTATAGGTGTCCGGATATATTGTTCCTTTCTGTAAACCGACTTTGTACAACCCTAGGCCCCTCCGGTGTCTATATAAACCGGTGTAGCGACCCGACCCGAATGGGTCAAGTCTCTGTGCTTACGTGTCATCCCTGGATCGGTATGCTGACACACACAGTACTCGAGGATTTATAACAGAGGTAAATCACATGTATAAAGTAACGTAAATACTATTACCTCAATCCAAAATAGCGGAAGTAACAAGGTTGTGGATTCCCATCAACACCAACGGTAAAGTTGAGTATAGGAAATCGTAACCCTAACGTATCACTTACTCGTCGTAAGATCCTGCAACATGAGACGTTGCAGCCACAGAGGGTCAGTACATTGAATGTACTGGCAAATTCACACCATAGAGCAAATGATGAATACTGGCTATCTCTACATGCATATTTGGCTGGTGGAAAAGCTCTATGGTTACAGTTTTTGCGAAAAGCCAATTTTTCCCTACTGCAAAGGAATAAATTTATTTTAACTATCATGGTGGTTGTTAAACATTGAGAATGGTTGACAGCATTCTCAAACCCAATTAAAAGTACTCATTAACCCAACAATATTAATTAAAGTAACATGATGAGATTCACACGATATCCAGGTACTAGATACTCAAGATGTCCATAACCGGGGACACGGCTAATCATGATTAGTTTGTACACTCTGCAGATGTTTGCGCACTTTTCCCCACATGACTCGATCGCCTCCGTTTGGTTTCTCGCACTACATGGTGTTTGAGAAACAGATGACCGAGACAGTCTTTCAGAAGCACTTGCACCTTACATGGGGGTAGACCGTACCAACCTACATCCCCTACATCTGCTAGTCCACCCCGTAAGAGTTCGCACAACTTTGTCAATTATGCTAGAGCCCATAATAGCATGTGGCTGCACACGGAAGTTTCTAGTTTGAATAATCTCATGATCCCTTTGAGCCTGGGTGGTGGTCCGAAAAAATACAGGCAAGTCCTGGAAACCCAGGTGCCTAGACAGGCAAGTCCTGGAGTAACCAGGTGCCTCAATCCACCCAGATGTGTGTTAAAGATGCCACCTTAAATAAACCATTAATTAACAAACTCGCATCTGTCATGGAAAATTCACTCACCCAATCCACGTCTACTAGCATAGCATGGCATAATAAGCAAACGTAGAAGTAGCTCCCAAGGGTTTGATAATAAAACAGGTAATAGGTACTACCTCAACAAATTCCCATAACCCACAATTTAATTAGATCCTAATCATGCAATGTTTGAGGATAGATCTAATGCATAAAAATTGGGTATGAAAAAAAGGTATGATCAAAGTGTGAACTTGCCTGCAATGTTGATGAAGATGATTCGCACTCAAAACTCTTGATAGTTCTACTCGTCATACTCCGGTCAATCTATCTTGAGCAAGCAATGGTAACCACACATAAGCAATCACTCAAAAGATCGGAAAGAACGAAGAGAACAATTCGGAAAACATCAAAACCAAGCAAATGACTCTTGCAGCATAAAACAATTTCTAACAGTACCAAAATTATGTGAATTTGGCCTTAGCGGAAAGTTTAGGTCAAGAGCTTCGAGATGCAAAAAGAATCAAAAAAATCGGAGTTATAAAACTCAAGTTATGATCAAACGAAGTTCAAATACAAATCTGTTTGAATTCAAATTTTAAACTTTCAAAAACATGTTTGAGTTGGATTACTGGATAGAGGAGATCGTAACGAAGAAGTGAACGTTGGTTTCATCTAATTTGGATGAACGAATAAAAAGTTATGGCTATTTGAAAAATCAGGGCCAAGCTGTTTTACAGAAGAAAAAAAATAGCTATGGCTAAAAGAATTCTAGGTCTAACATATAAATACAGAGAACGAATAAATATACCTTTATAAGGCAGAGAAAAGACAACTTCGTAGAGAGAAGACAATTTTCAGAAGTCGCGCCGGAGAGGAGAAAAAATATTTTTCTTAAATGAATCTAGTCAAACTAAAATATTGATTTAATCTGAATCGGATGATTTTTGGAGGCTCTATGGGTCTATATTTATTGGTGGAAAAGGGACTTAAAGGTCAATGGCTAGGCAATGTGAGACTAAACATATACGTACGCAGATGAAATTTGAAAAGGATCATGGGCTAATAGTTCGGCCCGGCCGCGCGCGTACACTGGCTGCATTTTTTTTCCAAAGTCTTTTTTCTTTGAAATTTGTTTCAAAAAAAACTAAACATTAACGAAAATCAAATAAAATAAAAGACAAAAGAAAACAGAAAAACGGGCCGGCCTGCTGTTATGCTACGCATGTGGGCGACAGTTAGTTTCAGGCGCGCGCGCAGTTTTTGTTATTTTTTTTAAATAGAAAGCTATAAACTGAAAAACGAAAATGAATCTAAAATTTTATATAGGCATATTATATATCAAAGTTTTCAGAAGAAGATTTCCTACAAGCTGAACATTTTTCCAGAGTCAAGTAAAATACACATAAATTTAGATAAATCAAACACTGCTGCTGCTCTAGTAAAGTCCAGTAAAAATCATTTTTAAAATACCAAAATTAATTCAAATTTATTTCTCTCCAATTTTCTGATGTAGGGAATCATGTTACCCTATTTTGCATATTTTATTTTTGTAGAAAAATAATTTGAATAAAACTCAAATAACTCCAAATTGAAAATAAATTCAAAAGAACTTTGAATTTCATTCTTTGAAACTCCCAACTCATATTTATATGTTTTGAAGAAGTCATTTTATCTTCGCTCGTGAAAATCATTGAGTTGCATAAAGTTCATGGGTTGGAAATATTTGCTAAATGAAATTCAAATATTTTCAACACCCCTTGTCATTTAAATAAATGGAAGAAGTCATGTCATCTTCTCTCCAGGGTTTTGTGTTTGAAAAGAATTTGAATTGATGAAGATCAGAAAAGAAAATGAAAGTTTGGGAAAGTCCTTTTATTCCCTCTCATTTAACTTTCAAAAAGTTTCGAATTCACTCAATTTCAATCAATCAAACAAACAATCAATCAAAACTATCTATTTATTATAACATTCCAAAATTTAGAATTTTGGGATGTTACAAACCTACCACCCTTAAAATGAATCTCGTCCTCGAGATTCAGAGAGGCTAGCAAGAAATAGGTTAGGGTGGGGGGGTCTTCAAAATACTTCGATCATCTCCGGGATCTGGGGTGCTACCCCCCCTTAGAAGCATCGTTATGGTTCCATCAAAACTCATATACTCCATCCTTACTGTTGACAGTGTCGGTCTTCCCAGATCTTCGGTATAATTCCTTCTCTGGCTCTTCCGGTAGCGGCATAACCTTTTCCTCAATTCTTTTGTATCCATTTCATCCTGGTAAGGTTATTCCGAGACTGGGTCTTCTTAGCTGACGGGTCTGGCGCCAATACTAATCAGCTATCGATATCTCATGGTGGTCAACAATTTATGGTTTCTCCTGCAGGAAACGGGTCTGGGTTGAACCTCACCGTATATCCTATGATTTGGCAACAACTGCCTTGTACAAGGGAAAAATACCTATACCATTCTAGGGTTCAAACAAGGTTTTGATCGTCGTCTCTCTACTATAGGTAAGTCACTCAGATTTACCATCCCACATAGCAAGGCGAATAATAAGAGTAAGTCGGTATGGTGATCAATCCATCCCGCACCCAAATCATTACCTTGTATATGGTTTAGCGAATCTCGCATGCTAACACTCGGTCATCCTCACAAGCATTGCAGAATTTCTCTTGTCGACGAACCAAGTTCGGATAATCCATTGATTCTGCAAGCCAAACAAACATCTATCGTTCCTTAACAACTCTCAGGTTTTGCGTAAACTCCTATAGAATCCGGTTGATAAATTTGTAACTTCTTCAGGGTTTTCCTTCAACAAGAATGTGCTTGCTTCTTGGCAGGTCCTGGGGCCTGTGGGTTATGGCCCATCTCATCTCTTGTAAACCATGAACTCAACCTCTGGGCAACTGATCGTTATTCCAACATTCAACTTCCATCTTCCTAGCATACTCAAAATCCATCCAATTGTAATGTCCTTCTTCCTTCTATTGGCACCAAACTAGGACATGATTACTCAAACTCTTCATGGAGTTACAATTGCTCCCTATTACCAACATCATATCTCCTTTATATCCAATAGTACTTCATCTCTTCATCCTCGTGGGTATCCCACATACCAAGATAAAAACTCATACTTATGAAGTCCATACTCCACTTCGTTGAACATCATTATCCTTTCCAGGGTCAAGCATCCTTACAGGGGAATATTGGCCATCTCTGCATGGCACTTCTTCAACTGGGAAACGTGAAACACATCATGAACTTCTGACAGTCCTTCGGGTGACTCCAACTTGTTGGCCACTTCTCCCTTACGCTCCAAACTCCGTATGGTCCTACAAATCTCGTGGCTAACTTTCCCTTAACTCCAAATAGTTTAACTCCTCGCAGAGGGGACACACAAAGACATGCTCTATCTCCAATTTCATAGACTACCTCCTTGCGTTTTTGAGTCTGCATAACTCTTCTGCCTGGACTGAGCTACCTTCAGTCTATCTCGAAGCAACTTAACATTCTCTTCTAAATCCTTGATCACATTTGATCCAAACAACTGACGGTCTCCAACTTCATCCCACATCAATGGTGTTTGGCTCCTTCTCCCATACAAAGCTTCAAAAGGGGCCATCTTCAAACTAGCTTGGTAACTGTTGTTGTATGAGAACTCAGCGTAAGGTAGATTATCATCACTACTAGATCCATAATCTAGCGCACACGCTCTCAACATGTCCTCTAGAATCCGGTTGATTCTCTCGATTTATCCATCTGTCTGCGGATGAAAGGCTGTACTGAACTCTAGCCTAGTACCCAAAGTCTGGTGCAGCTGATTCCAAAACTTTGAGGTAAACTATGTTCCTCTACCGATGGTCCTCGGAACTCCATGCAGACATACATCCTGGTCAAAATTTATTGGCCAACTTCGCACTTGTATAGGTGGTTTTCACTGGGATAAAGTGAGCCACTTTGGTCAAGCGAATCAACTACTAACCAGATAGAATCATGTCCCATTCGGGTTCTGGGATATCCGGTAATGAAAACCATGCCAAGCTTATCCTGCTTCCATTCGGGTATCGGCATAGGCTGTAGTAATCCGTCTGGCTTCTGATGCTCTGCTCTTACTCTCTCTGGCATACATCACCTACAACTACATACTCCATAATATCCTTCTTCATACCAGTCCACCAGAAACACTCCTTCAAATCCAAATACATCTTGGTGTTTCCAGGGCGAATCGAGTATGGTGAGTCATGAGCCTCCTGAAGTATTAACTTCCTGATCTCTGCATTATTGGGCACATATACACAGTCCTCGAACCATAAGGTGTCATGCTCATCCTTACGAAAACATTTGGCCCTTCCTTTGCTCATCCTCTCTTTTATCTTGGCAATCTCTTTGTCATCCTTCTGAGCTTCATGAGTCTTTCCCAATAATGTAGACTGAACTTCCATTGCTGCAACAAAACCTTTGGGAACAATCTCCAACCGAAGTTCCCTAAGATCCTCTGCTAACTCCTTTGGTAATCCTCCGCTTATGAGGGTATTCGTCCGTGTTTTCTTTATGGTTGTGTCCTATTTCTCCACAAAGCTTGCATGCACAGAGTTTCTTCATATCATTTCCATGAGGCTTCAATTTCTGGGACACAAACTAAGACTTTAGCAAAGTCAACTTAAATTCCTTCCAAGTGGTTACTCCTTGCCATCCATTGATGTTTTGGTACATCCTCCACCAAGTAGAAACACCTCTTTCAAAGCATTGAAAAGCATGCTGGGCCATATCCTTTCCGACTATAGGGTTGTTCTCAATATGATCCTCCATGTTCTGAATCCATCGGTCTGTCTCCAATTGACCCATCGGTCCAGAAAATATGAGCTCATCTACATTCATCATCTATTGGGTCCATGGGTTTTGGGGTGGGATAGGAGAGATAGAGAGGGATGCACACAATACAAACAATGGTTTTGAAAAATACAGATTTTATTGTGGTTGTCGGAAAAACAACAAACAAATGACAGCTCACAATCGTCGCATCTAACGTAAGTATAAAACAGGGGTTTGGTCTTCTAATGGTCAATAGATCTCAACTTCATCAAACTCTTCAAGTCTTGGTCATGTCTCCGATGGCTCCTTCTGATCATGTTGGACCTTCTCAAGTTCTTTTGCCAGATCATCTCTGTTGTCGCAAAGTCTCTCATGACATCCTTTAATATTCTGGAATTGCGTTCCAAACTTCTGGGTTACAACATCCTTTTCATGAACCACGGTACTACTGTTCTTCAGTTCCCGACGAATCTTCGGTATCTCGAGGTTTTGTTCCTCCAGTTTACTACTCTCAGTTTCTGGATCCTGAATTCTTCACAAAATGCTCCTTGTCAAATACGGCTTCCTGCAGATCCACCTTAAACTTCTTCATGTAATACTCCAGATCCTAGTGATACACCAGCTAAGGTTAAAACTTGATCTCTTGCTGGCAGATGCTCCATCAGCCTTCTACCATCCAATCCTTCCGAGGAAATGCATGCTTAACTCATCACGGTGAAAATAACATAAGTGAACAATAACATCATGAATATCCATGCTTCTGCTCTTATTATTTTCATGAGTTATCATTCCATAGTTGATATCTCCTGTCTTCGGGTTTTCTTGACAAAAGTTTGAATTCTAATGCTCCATGTTCCAGTCTTTCTCCGATACACCTTGATCTCGGGTATTGACAGCTTCCATAGTCTGCCAGGTTCCATAAGGGTAGCCTTCCTTGGTCATACCAAATCTGGAATTTCTTCATATTCTCCTAGTCTTTATCCTCGTACTTTCCATCATTATAAGGCACGGTAAAATCCTCTTCATGCCGAAGTGGTCTTAGTTGTCTGATATCTTGTCCTTCTTGGAGTGGTCTCATCAGTCGAATCTTTGAGTGGTCAAAAAGGGGAAAGGGGTATGGTCTCACTAAAAGGAATTTTTGAATAAGCTCAGAAGAGAAGAGAGGTAAAAGATTCTTTTGAAAAGAAAGTTGTAGAGAAAAAACTTTTCTATGGGCTTGCCAGTTTCTAGGGTCACGTCCTACAGTCAACATGTGCTCTGATACCATCTTGTAGCGACCCGACCCGAATGGGTCAAGTCTCTATGCTTACGTGTCATCCCTGGATCGGTATGCTGACACACACAGTACTTGAGGATTTATAACAGAGGTAAATCACATGTATAAAGTAACGTAAATACTATTACCTCAATCCAAAATAGCGGAAGCAACAAGGTTGTGGATTCCCATCAACACCAACGGTAAAGTTGAGTATAGGAAATCGTAACCCTAACGTATCACTTACTCGTCGTAAGATCCTGCAACATGAGACGTTGCAGCCACAGAGGGTCAGTACATTGAATGTACTGGCAAATTCACACCATAGAGCAAATGATGAATAATGGCTATCTGTACATGCATATTTGGCTGGTGGAAAAGCTCTATGGTTACAGTTTTTGCGAAAAGCCAATTTTTCCCTACTGCAAAGGAATAAATTTATTTTAACTATCATGGTGGTTGTTAAACATTGAGAATGGTTGACAGCATTCTCAATCCCAATTAAAAGTACTCATTAACCCAACAATATTAATTAAAGTAACATGATGAGATTCACACGATATCCAGATACTAGATACTCAAGATGTCCATAACCGGGGACACGGCTAATCATGATTAGTTTGTACACTCTGTAGAGGTTTGCGCACTTTTCCCCACATGACTCGATCGCCTCCGTTTGGTTTCTCGCACTACATGGTGTTTGAGAAACGGATGACCGAGACATAGTCTTTCAGAAGCACTTGCACCTTACATGGGGGTAGACCGTACCAACCTACATCCCCTACATCTGCTAGTCCACCCCGTAAGAGTTCGCACAACTTAGTCAACTATGCTAGAGCCCATAATAGCATGTGGCTGCACACGGAAGTTTCTAGTTTGAATAATCTCATGATCCCTTTGAGCCTGGGTGGCGGTCCGAAGAAATACAGGCAAGTCCTGGAAACCCAGGTGCCTAGACAGGCAAGTCCTGGAGTAACTAGGTGCCTCAATGCACCCAGATGTGTGTTAAAGTTGCCACCTTAAATAAACCATTAATTAACAAACTCACATCTGTCATGGAAAATTCACTCACCCAATCCACGTCTACTAGCATAGCATGGCATAATAAGCAAATGTAGAAGTAACTCCCAAGGGTTTGATAATAAAACAGGTAATAGGTACTACCTCAACAAATTCCCATAACCCACAATTTAATTAGATCCTAATCATGCAATGTTTGAGGATAGATCTAATGCATAAAAACTGGGTATGAAAAAAAGGTATGATCAAAGTGTGTACTTGCCTGCAATGTTGATGAAGATGATTCACACTCAAAACTCTTGATAGTTCTACTCGTCATACTCCGGTCAATCTATTGTGAGCAAGCAATGGTAACCACACACAAGCAATCACTCAAAAGATCGGAAAGAACGAAGAGAACAATTCGGAAAACATCAAAACCAAGCAAATGACTCTTGCAGCATAAAACAATTTCTAACAGTACCAAAATTATGTGAATTTGACGTTATCGGAAAGTGTAGGTCAAGAGCTTCGAGATGCAAAAAGAATCAAATAAATCGGAGTTATAAAACTCAAGTTATGATCAAACGAAGTTCAAATACAAATCTGTTTGAATTCAAATTTTAAACTTTCAAAAACATGTTTGAGTTGGATTACTGGATAGAGGAGATCGTAACGAAGAAGTGGACGTTGGTTTCATCTAATTTGGATGAACGGATAAAAAATTATGGCTATTTGAAAAATCAGGACCAAGCTGTTTTACAGAAGAAAAAAAATAGATATGGCTAAAAGAATTCTAGGTCTAACATATAAATACAGAGAACGAATAAATATACCTTTATAAGGCAGAGAAAAGACAACTTCGTAGAGAGAAGACAATTTTCAGAAGTCGCGCCGGAGAGGAGAAAAAAATATTTTTCTTAAATGAATCTAGTCAAACCAAAATATTGATTTAACCTGAATCGGATGATTTTTGGAGGCTCTATGGGTCTATATTTATTTGTGGAAAAGAGGCTTAAAGGTCAAAGGCTAGGCAATGTGGGACTAAACATATACGTACGCAGATGAAATTTGAAAAGGATCATGGGCTAATAGTTCGGCCCGGCCGCGTACACTGGCTGCATTTTTTTTCCAAAGTCTTTTTTTTGAAATTTCTTTCAAAAAAATAAACATTAACGAAAATAAAATAAAATAAAAGAGAAAAGAAAACAAAAAAAAGACGGGCCGGCCTGCTGCTATGCTATGCATGTGGGCGACAGTTAGTTTCAGGCGCGCGCGCAGTTTTTGTTATTTTTTTAAACAGAAAGCTGTAAACTGAAAAACGAAAATGAAACTAAAATTTTATATAGGCATATTATATATCAAACTTTTCAGAAGAAGATTTCCTACAAGCTGAACATTTTTCCAGAGTCAAGTAAAATACAAATAAATTTAGATAAATCAAACACTGCTGCTGCTCTAGTAAAATCCAGTAAAAATCATTTTAAAAATACCAAAGTTAATTCAAATTTATTTCTCTCCAATTGTCTGATGTAGGGAATCATGTTACCCTATTTTGCATATATTTTATTTTTGGAGAAAAATAATTTGAATAAAACTCAAATAACTCCAAATTGAAAATAAATTCAAAAGAACTTTGAATTTAATTCTTTGAAACTCCCAACTCATATTTCATATGTTTTGAAGAAGTCATTTTATCTTCGCTCGTGAAAATCATTGTGTTGCATAAAGTTCCTGGGTTGGAAATATTTTCCAAATGAAATTCAAATATTTTCAACACCCCTTGTCATTTAAATAAATGGAAGAAGTCATGTCATCTTCTCTCCAGGGTTTTGTGTTTGAAAAGAATTTGAATTGATGAAGATCAGAAAAGAAAATGAAAGTTTGGGAAAGTCCTTTTATTCCCTCTCATTTAACTTTCAAAAAGTTTCGAATTCACTCAATTTCAATCAATCAATCAAACAATCAATCAAAACTATCTATTTATTATAACATTCCAAAATTTAGAATTTTGGGATGTTACAACCGGAGGGTTAGATCGGAGGCAGGATCATAACATTGCTAGGCTAGCTATCTAGGGTTAGCCGAATCGATCTCGAGGTAGATCAACTCTTGTAATCCCTATACCCTCGAATATAATCAAGCAGGAGTAGGGTTTTACCTCCATCAAGAGGGCCCGAACCTGGGTAAACACTGTGTCCCTTCTCCATTGTTACTATTGATCCTCAGATGCACAACTTGGGCCCTCCTACCCGAGATCTGCCGATTTTGGCACCGACATTGGTGCTTTCATTGAGAGCTCCGCTGTATCATCGACAGAAAGATCAATGGCTCACCTCTTCGTCAACAATGATGCTGCGTCCAGGGAGATCTTTCTTCCTGGACATGTTTTTGTGTTTGGTGGCTTTGTACTTCGGGCCAACTCGATCGGCCGCCTCGAGCAGGTCGATAGTTATGCCCCCAGCCACCAGATCAGGTTTGAAGACATGAATTATGTTGCTGACATCCGAGGAGACCTAGTCTTCGATGGGTTTGCGGCCTCGGCCGCCACTCTGTGTCCCCGCCAAGAAGACTCTTCGGATCCCCTGCCAAATCTCGTCCAGGGGTCAACACCAACACCCACCTCGGCCTTAGATCATCAGCCCCGTCGGACATCTCTCCCTCACGGAGCTTACTACCGAAGACCCAGATGCAATCTTAGACTTGGCTCTGGGCAACCATCCTGAATTGCCGAGGTCTGCACTTAGCGGGTCCGATCAGGCGCCCCGCGCCGAATTCAGCATGGCAGACCTGCAGTTCCCGTTCCCGCTTCTGCTCTTAGATGAAGCATTGGGTTTGATGCAGTCTCTCGCCATCACAGAGGCTTTACCTCCGAACTATACCCGGCTTGGACTGGGGGCTGAGAGAGGGAGTTTTGCGCCCCACCCACCACTCACTTAATAGCCACTGTCGAGGACTTAACCGCCATGTTGGACTATGCGTCCAAAGACATCGACGGCATGGACGACGATCCCGATGATGAACCAAGCCAAGTCCCACCCGTTACAGGGCGTTGGACGGCCACCTCAACCTACGATGTGTACATGGTGGACACTCCGAAGAACGATGAGGATAATCCAAGCCCAGATGAGGACAAACCTGTCGATAAACCGCCAAAATGCCGACGTCAACGGCGCCGCTCACGATCGCGTCGGGCAAAGGATAGTAATACCGGCACGGAGATAATGAGACCCCAAACAATGCCGAAGATCCCGAATACCCCGTCAAGCCCACATTCGAACATGATGAAAGGGAAGAGGGTGAATATAGTCCCAGACACGCTGAAAACGAAGACGCGGAGGACAGCAACTACATGCTAGAATCCGAAGAGGAGGTTAGCCTTGGTGACGAAGACTTCATCGTCCCAGAAGAACCCCTCGACCAAGAACGCTTTAAGTGGCAGCTCATTGCTACAGCCCGGAGCCTGAAGAAGAAGCAGCAGGAACTCAAAGAAGAACAAGACACACTGAATGAAAGGTGGACTAAGGTCCTGGCCATTGAGGAATACGACTAAGAGCGACCTGTCAAAAGTTACCCTAGGTGCAAGCTGCTGCCTCAATTTGATGATGAAGTCCTTGAACCAATACCATTGAAATACAATCAGGAAGACCAACCAGATCGACCACCACGCGGAGGGGACAAAACAGCATATCAAGCCGAACACCACCCTCTTGCCGAAGAGGAAGGGAGACAGCAGCCACAGGATACACGGCAGACCAGATCAATCTACGGATCAAGGGGTCGTGCCCCAGCGCAAGATGATGGCTATGAAGATCGGCGTGACGACCATTACTATGTTCGGGATCAGTACCGAACTCAGATGTCAACCAATCTCTATCGAGACATTACACGATACAGAGGGGCCGCACACCCCTTACGCTTCACTGATGAGGTTATGGAACATCAATTTCTAGAAGGGTTTAAACCCGTAAACATCGAACAGTACGATGGAACGACAGATCCGGCCGTATGGATTGAAGATTTTCTTCTCCACATTCATATGGCTCAAGGAGATGATCTCCATGCCATTAAATATCTCCCTCTAAAGCTGAAGGGACCAGCACGGCACTGCTAAATAGCCTCCCAGAAAACTCCATTGGAACCTGTGAAGACTTGGAAGATGCTTTTAGGGCTAACTTTCAGGGCACTTATTTCCGGCCACCGGATGCTGACGACTTGAGTCACATAATTCAGCAGCCAGGCAAATCAGCTTGCAAGCTTTGGAATCAGTTCTTAACTAAGAAGAACCAGATTGTAGACTGTCTGGACACTGAAGCCTTAGCGGCCTTTAGGCACAGCGTCTGTGACGAATGGCTCGCCTGACATCTTGGTGAGGAAAAGTTGAAGACCATGGCAGCCTTAATGGCACTCATGACCCACTTCTGTGCGGGCGAAGACTGCTAATTGGCTCGTAGAAGCAACAGCTCAGGCGACCCCTGCACCTCCGAAGTGCGGGACGGCAACGGTAAACCTTGCTGCAATAAAAACAAAAGACAGAATAACAACAACACGACGCTGGCGATACGACAGTCAATGCCGGATTTAGCGGCCCTAAGTCCGGTTAGTGGAAGAAACCTTTCGAAGGCAACAAATACGGGCCATCCAACTTGGATAAAATACTCGATAGACCCTGTCAGATTCATGGCACACCCGATAAGCCTGTGAACCACACCAACAGGAGTTGTTGGGTTTTCAAACAGGTCGGTAAGTTAAATACCGAACACAAGGGGAAAGGGCCTCCCAGCGAAGATGATGACGAGCCCCGTCAGCTGAACACCGGGGGTCTGAAGCAATTTCCCCTGGAGGTGAAGATAGTGAACATGATATATGCCACTCATATCCCCAAAAGGGAGCGGAAATGCGCACTACGGGACGTCTATGTCGTAGAGCCTGTCGCTCCCAAGTATAACCCATGGTCAGCCTACCCGATCACTTTTGATCGCAGGGACCACCCAATGAGTATCTGTCACGGGGGTCCGTCCGCCCTAGTTCTTGATCCAATCATTGATCGGATACCACGTCACTAGAGTCCTTATGGACGGAGGAAGCAGTCTCAACTTGATCTATCAAGATACTGTCGTAAGATGGGGATCGACCCATCACAAAGCAAGCCTAGTAACACTACCTATAAAGGTGTGATACCAGGAGTGGAGGCCCGTTGTACGGGCTCAATCACACTGGAGGTAGTATTCGGCTCCCCAGATAACTTTCGTAGTGAAGAGTTAATCTTCGACATCGTCCCTTCCGGCAGTGGCTATCATGCACTGCCCGGACGAACTGTTTTGCCTGCTTCAATGCAGTCCCGCATTACGCTTACTTGAAGCTCAAAATGCCTGGACCTCGTGGTGTTATTACAGTCAATGGTAATATGGAGCACTCACTCTATACTGAAGAGCACACTGCGGCCCTTGCACCCGAAGTGTACAGCAGCCTTATCAGGCCGAACAGCTCACCGACCAATAAAGCCAATGATGTATCCAAACGAGTCCGGTCCGCGCATAATCGCTATAAGTCAACGGACCCAGACCTTGATTAGTAGTTCGACCTCCGCCGATCGCCCCATCAGGTCGCAACTTATGTACCACGTGTGCATAATTAGGCACTAAAAATACCTTGGGCGGCACTGGAGGCACAGTACGGAACAAGTCTATTACACGGCTTGACCATAATTGGACCACATATATCCTTTTCCTTTTAGCGCGGGTTCATCAAGAGCCCTACTTGCAAGATGGTTGTCACAGGAGATCCCTTTTTAAGGCTAGCATGTCCCAACCATCAAACGCTCCTCTCAAAGGAATCACTACTAAGGAGAAAAGGCGCAGACATGCGGCAGGGCATCATTGAAGTTTCTTTACCGAACTATGATTTTTAGGCCCTGTGTTAGACTTTCCCTTATGTACATATTTTTCCTTAGGCATGTAAATATGACCTTGATATTGCATGACATTGCCTGTCATCGACATATCAATAAAGATATAAAGGGCACAGATGATTACCACCATCTTGGTTGGGTGTTAGATTCTCTCCTTGTCATCTGTATTGTTCCTTATGTTCGACTGACATACGTGGTTTGACATAGTCTTCGCAATAGGGGCTGTATTCGGCCCCACTAAATTCTTAAGTACAAACACCCATAGGGAACTCTTCGGCGTCCCGGATATTGCATTATATGCATCTGTTCTAAATCATGTCTTTGGCCTATAGTTGGGTTGCCCGGCTCCTATGTTTACCACCTTACGTTCCGCAAGTTCGGCTAAGGTAGTAAAGGGAGAACTACCGCGATTGTATTTCCGGTTAGTGCGATCAAGTACCTCAATAGAGAAAGCCGAAAACTGACTGTAATGATAAGCGACAGCGGATCAGCGATCCGGTGACTCAGAGTTATGCTATGAATCATTTGCGATTTATGCCGTGTTATACGAGGGCCTGGTTTTTTTGACCAGCCACGTTGCAAAGGCGCCGCACTCTGGATTGCTGATCAGGTAATGAGGGCTAGTACTTAGCCCCACCAATGGACTCTTATGTACTAAAACTGCATAGTCTGATTGCCTGGTTCGCTTCGCAAGACGCCTCCTACATCGGACTAAGATGTTGGATAAAGTGCGGACATGCGATCCGAACACCCTTGTAGTATCTACGCGGGGGCTGAAGCCGACGACTGGTAAACTTTCAGACATATAAATAGCTAAATAGGAGGATAAACTGATAATAAAGCATAATCATAACTATCATACATTACAAATTCATCACATAACTCTTGCAAACCAGACACAACTACTCAAATATTATGTCCTTGGAGCAATGGCCTTCTACAATACAGGCTCCCTCGAGGACCTCATGAAAGTACCTCTCCGGCCGCCGGTGCTCCCTCCCCTCCGGTGGCCCTGCGGTGGCAATCTTAGTGGCTTTCATCTTCGCCCACTGAACCTTCACATGGGCAAAGGCCATCTGAGCACCCTTAATACAGGATGACCGCTTAAGGGCATCAATCCGAGGAAGCGCCTCCACCAGCCTCTTCACAAGCCCGAAGTGGCTGCTGGGCATGACTTCGGCCGGCCATGGACGGACTATTACGTCCTTCATGGCTAGGCTGGCTACCATATGCAGCTCGGACAGCTGCTTCATCTAGTTGCTCAAGGGCACTGGAAGCTCTGGCGCAAGGTACTGCGACCAAAACAGCTTCTCTGTTGAGCTCCCCTCTTCACCCTGGAAGAATGCGGTGGCATCTGCAATGCTCCTTGGCAAGTCGGCAAAGGCGTCTGGAGAACTCCGAACTCGGGTTAGTAAAATATATCTTCTACTGGCATACCTACTCTACATAATAAAAGCCTTACCAGCCGCAATCCGCCTCGCCTCTTGAATCTCCTGGCGAGCATCCTGGGCATAGGCCCGGGCTTCCTTGAGGCTCTCATGGGCTTTGGTGAGCTCAGAGGTCTGCTCCAAACTCGTCTGCTTCAAGGACTCGCATCTAGCAATGGCGTCCTTGAGCTCTTTTTCAACCTCACCCACCCGCGCCTCATGACATTGGCCGGTTGTCTGCTCCTCCTCTAAGCTTTTGGCCGTCTTGTCCGCGGTCGCCTTGCTCACCTCCGGCTCCTTCTTGGCTTCGGCAAGGGTGCTTTTGAGGGACTCAACCTCATCGGCGCCAACTGCAGGCATAGTTAAAACATTTTTAGTCTGTTTCGAATGACTAACACATATACAATTGGAGATATGCATACCTGGCATCTCCTCAAACCTCTTATTAATTCAAACAACCTATTCATCGGCCAGCCGCAGCTTCCGAGTAAGTTTGGAAACTTTGACGAACTGGGCGCTCGCCGCCAGCAGGGAAGCGTGTTGACACCGATCGCTTAATGACACGAGTCCGGGGGTCCGGTGACACAGGCTTCCTTGGGGGTGAAGCAGGTGCTCGGCTCTACCGCCGATGGGTGTGCGGCCTTCGGGGCAGGTTCCATCCACCCGTCCTCGGACGACGCGATTTGCCACGGATTTAGATCCAGAGCTCCTACATGCGCGATATCCAGAGTACTGTCAGACGACAGGTCTAAGCTATGCTCGTCGTGACTATCCGGCGCTCCTGGCTCAGGCCCGAATCTGTTGAAGATCAAGTCTCCGCGGATATCGGCCGTGTTGTTCAGGTTTCCAAACCTGACATGGTGGCCAGGGGCGTGGCTGTCGATCTGCTCCAGATGGCCAAGCGAATTGGCCCGCAGTGTGAAGCCGCCGAACACGAAGATCTGTCCGGGGAGAAAAGTCTTACCCTGGACTGTGTTGTTGATGATTGAAGGAGCCATCAAGCCTTGCACCGACGACACAAAGGAACTCTCAATGAAAGCACCAATGTCGGTGTCAAAACCGGCGGATCTCGGGTAGGGGGTCCCGATCTGTGCGTCTAAGGCTAATAGTAACAGGAGGCAAGGGACACGATGTTTTACCCAGGTTCGGGCTATCTCGATGGAGGTAAAACCCTACTTCCTGCTTGATTGGTATTGATGATATGAGTGTTACAAGAGTTGATCTACCACGAGATCATAGAGGCTAAACCCTAGAAGCTAGCCTATGATGATTATGATTGTGTCTCTAAGGACTAAACTCTCCAGTTTATATAGATACCGGAGAGGGCTAGGGTTTACATGGAATCGGTTACAAAGAAGGAAATATAATATCCAGATCGCCAAGCTTGTCTTCTACGCAAAGGAGAGTCCCATCTTGACACGGGATGAAGTCTTGAGTCTTGCATCTCCGCGGTCCAACAGTCCGGCCAAAGTATATAGTCCAGCTGTCCGGATACCCCCGAATCCAGGACTCCCTCAATAGCCCCTGAACCAGGCTTCAATGACGATGAGTCTGGCGCGCAGTTTTTTCTTTGGCATTGCAAGGCGGGTTCCATATCCGAATACTCCAAAGTAGTTATCGAACACTTCAACCGTGTCTAGTTCTGCAAGATGGTCTTCACATACCACCGTAGAGAGCATAGCGCTTCCTAAATCTGATCTGCTGGCAATTTTTGTACGCCGTGCTCCTGCATCGTGGCCCGGCCCAACACGAACCGGTTTTACTTGGCCTGCCTCGATACATGTTGCGAGGCAGTTTTACTGGCACACCTTGCCAAAGTAGAGATCATGCTCCCCTTATTGTGGGATCTTCCATTAATATAGGCGCATGCGTCCCCATGACATCTCTATGTTTTTGGGTAAGTCCCGAGCGGTTACGCTGAGGACGCTTGATATTCACCCCCTTTATAAAGGGGTCAAGGCCTATCCCTTTTTTCCACCACCCTTGCGCCTTTTCGCATCTCGAGTTCCAACACCCGAAACCCAAGCTCAAGCACCTCGAATCCTCAACCATGTCCGGATCCAACCCTCAAGGCCAGTGGGTGGCCTCATCGGTCACAAAGGAGGACATTGCGAAGCTGAGGGAGGTCGGATACCTGACCGCCGACATCAAGCACAGGCTTC